>NC_071114.1:1845000-2027500 GCF_024256425.1 Clarias gariepinus
ATGGCTGCGTGTTTACACCTGGCTTTTGAGAGGCAGACAAAGCGAGCTGTTTGTCTTTATTTTGTTCCTCAATCTTCCCTACGCATGAAGGAAGAAAGGAGGAGATCATCCTGTGTGTGTGTAAATATATATACAGTATATACCAGAGTCATGCCTGGTCATTGGAATGCAGGGTGTGTGTCGGTTCCAGAGAGCCCTGAGTGCTGGTGTGGTGCCACTTAGCTAAGTGATTTAGTAATTAGCGTCCTATAACGATTTTAGATGTTGCTAACACTCTGTTGCACTTCGCAAAGTGAGAGGGCAGTAAGTCAGACGCCTCGCACGCACACACTGACCGTCTGGGATTCCCGTATCACTCGGGTACACCGAGCAGTCAGACAGACCAGACTAAACGTCCCTGTGGAATTGTTTCAAAAATAGAGTTGGTAAAATATTAAATGATCGACTGCAAAATTATTGTGATACCTATAGCTGTGATGATGAGTTCGAGTGCAGGAGCGCCTCCTAGAGGTGAAGGAGACGTTACCGTATACGCTAGGATGAAAAACTTACCCGCAGATCTGATGTAATTTCTTTATTTATACACAAGAAAACGAGTCAACAAAAGGTACGTCTGGAAGGGTAATGTTATAGCACGTCAAGTTCCATGCCCGCTGCATTTAAACACATAAAGGTTACAAGTAATAAAAGCTGTCAGATATCATCTGCTAAGCTAAACTAGCACGTCACACAGGACTCAGGACAAGACATTTGACCTCGTCGTGACCTTGGTCCTGTCTAATGAATCAAATCTGTTTATCTTCTGGCTACAATTGAACGGCTGCCATATACAGTGTGTCCCTAATATATTGTCCTATACGATCGTATCTAAATGTCCATCTCGGTGAGGATGGCCTCTGAGGGGCGGGGTTTCCAATCAATCCAGCACCTTTCAGACCCTTTGTGTCAAGGGCTTGGGACAGCGTAATTTTGTTGCCATGACGACACCTCAAGGTGTCATCTCACTGTTAAAGTGAATCATGGACAGCGTGGACAGGGGTGTGTTTTAAAAAATATTGATCGAGGATGAACCCTTGACCGCGCGAGTGCACTGAGCTGAACAGTAGATGGGTGGAGTCATTATTGCTCAGAAGCTAATTACACACTGCCAGCGTGAGCTCTAGCTACACCCGTACATTAGCGGCGTCGGAATGTTACGCCTCTCAGCTAGGGGGACACAAAACACCGGTCCAGCACCGCGTCGGTGGAAAAGTGGCTCCGGTTCCTTTATTCAGCTGTTTGATTTATTAAGGGTTTTGTCTACGCCCCTTCACATGTCCTCAGCAAAGGCAAAAATCAATCCACGCTCCGGCAGCGCGATCATCAAGTGGAATATTCATCATTACGCCTCTGAACTCCAGTCAACATGTCAAGGCTTTGATCTCGCTCTGGTTTCACGGTTGATCGAGCACAAAGGTCTGAGTGATTCCGCCGCCTTTATCAGTCCACCCACATACCATACACACACACACACACACCCAACAGATGCACCAGCAGCTCCTAAGAGACTGAATCAGAATCAGGGATCCATTATATATCTATGACACTTGACAGTGATACACACCTGACAGCTCTGCATCCCATTTTAAAGGTGTGTGAGATTCCACAGGGTCCACAGGGTCCACAGGGTCCACAGGGTCCAGAGGACGAGCGGCACCGTGACCATCCTCGGGTCCTGAACACTTACTGGAGCATGTTTATTAAAGACCAAAGAACTGCAGCGTTATCGTTTCTTTAAAAACATCATTAGGTAAATGAACAGAGCTGCTCAGGCTGATGTTTGGTGTAAGGAAAAAAAAATCTACATGTTTCACACATTAAACAGAAATGTAGGAATCATCTGTTTCCAGCTCGATCTCTATTAATCCTGTACTATGATCAGCTCCGTGTTTGCCGCTCCTGAACAACTCATTTCAGGTCGAATTGTAAATTAAGTGATGAGTGATTTGTCCTTTCTGAAATTCCGTTCAAACCCGAGTTTCTGTTTCGCAGTTGTCTCAGCGGGACGAGTTAAATGTCCACCTGGTCACAACTTCAGACTGTTACACACGCTACTCACGGGGCACAACCACGCGCTGCACATCTGTCTGCATTCTATTACAGTAAGTGTCTAGTGCAGTCCCAATCTGGGCTTCACACTGAGTTAAAATACGAGGAGTGTTCAAGTCAAAGTGGGACTTTAGATTGTACAGAATAACAGAAGACAGTCCTGAGAGTAAACACTCCCTTTATTCCTCTATATAATCCCCTGATACACTAATGCACTGATCACAGTGTCTCACTAGTGCTTGGACTCATCATGGTAGAAAGTTCAGACTGTCTGCTTCATGTCTGAAACGCCGGCCTCCCAGGAACTCCCTTTTTTGAGGGGGGGGGGGGGGGGGTTCACATTGCTCGCTTTTGGGGGCGGAGTAACACACCCGGAGGGCAGCGCTATCCGCTCCTTCTACATGCGTGAGCTCACAGACGCGCCTGATTGGCTGTTGAGCCGTGTAGAGCTCTCTCTAGGCCTCCGGCTGCGAGAGGTTACAGCATCACCCGGGAATCGAACTCACGATCTCCGGATGATAGGGCGAGCGCTTTACCTCTGCGCCACTCAGAGGCCATCGGGTTCTGCCGTCGGGTTGTTTTCTGTTTATTCCTCTGATGTTTTGTCTGTGTGTTGTCTGCCGGATGTGCGGCGACCACCTGTGTTTGTGTCCATGTTTAGTAAAGTTTAATGTGATCATTAAACTTTAAATCATTAAACGTCGTTGGAGCACTATTTCAGGTTGAAGCGACGCCGCGGCTGCTGCTTCAGAGATCATCAGGTTTTAAAAGATCATTTTTCAGTTTATTTAATCTAAATTTGGGGGGAAATGATTTATTTATGTTTTATTTAAGATATGGTAAAAAATCTGTAGCGTGTTTTGTTTACATTATTAAACTATCTCTATCTGTAGCAATTATCGATTTAATTAGCTTTATCCGGATGAAAATGCAAAATGCAATTCAGAAATAAAAAATATATAATCATCAATCGTCTAAGATAATGATAAGAAAGAAAAACTCAGTCTGTCTTTTCAATTAATCACAAAAAATCAGGTTCAGTTCCAGTAAACACAGTGAGATGAAAACCGAAGGGCTTTAACAGTACGATGTGTGTAAATATTTTATTTATGGTATTGATATTTAATATTGACCTGCATGAATAGAAAATAAGTCACGGCTGCCTGTTGAGCTGGACGTTTATTCATCATCACTAAATAATCAGACAGAAACACTGAGAGGCCATTGGGGTGAAAACCTCAGCAGGTGCTGATGGGTTACACAGACCCCGTGTAGAACCCACACACCGCTGTACAATAATATAGGTTTGATTTCACACCCTGTGAGGCATCGTGTGGTCGCAGCCCATGATCAGTAAAGCTTAGGGGGTTTCTGCTCTAAGTGTGTGTTTGTGTAAGAGATTCAGGGGTGTGCTGGTGTAAGGTGCACGTCGTCACACACGCCCGCCGGCCCTCTGGTGCGAGAGAGGTCTGTGTGAGTGTGTATTCGGATGCTGATGATGGAGGGATGGCGCCTCTCGTCCTCGCGCTCTCTCTCCCTCTGCCTCGACTACAAAGCTCTACACATGAAGTGCACAGTGCTGCTTCTCTCCACCTCGGTTTCAAAGCGACTTCTCTGGCAGAAGATGAAAGATCTGCCTGATGATGAGAAAATCAGACGAAACAACATCGTGGAGAGCTGTTAGAGAGAGAGAGCGAGAGAGAGAGAGACGTGTATTAGAGTCTGCCTTTCTCCATTTCTCACTCCCTTTTTTACTCTCCCTGTATCTATTTCTCAGTCTTTGTAATGTCTTACATTCCTTTTGCTCTACCTTTCTCTTTCTCCTTCCCCTGTGGTCGCTCCATCTCTGCTCATTTATTTCTTCATCTATTCTCATGTCTTTCTCTGTGTATGTCTCTCTTCTGTCCCCGTCTCTCTATCTCTCTCTCTCCACTTTGTCCATCCGTCTCTCTCTTGGGCTCAGTCAAGACACTCGAGTCACTCAGTGGCGTGCGATCAAGATGGCTCGGAGCCCTCGAACACATTTGCGATGCAGCCAGATCTTTTACATCACCAGCCAAAAACACAATTTATTCTCTCTTATACGCACACACACACACACACACACACACACACACAAAACAATCAATTAATTTCAGCAAGCAGAGGGTGCAGCAGGGGGGTGCGCCCAAAAGAAAACAAAAAATGACAGAAAGACAAATAAGGAGAGAAATCATTAATCAGTTACGTTCACCACTTTACTCTGGACGGTACGCTTAACCGCTTACATTACTTAAAGCATGTGACTCTATTAGAGGCAGGTAAAGCATGTGACATTATTAGAGGCAGGTAAAGCATGTGACATTATTAGAGGCAGGTAAAGCATGTGACTCTATTAGAGGCAGGTAAAGCATGCGACTCTATTAGAGGCAGGTAAAGCATGTGACTCTATTAGAGGCAGGTAAAGCATGCGACATTATTAGAGGCAGGTCAAGCATGTATTTGAGGCAGTCAGAGGACTTGTGAGTGCTCAGTATGATCCAATCCCATTCACGCCCACACACCTGTCAGTTACAGAGCAGGTGTAGCTGTAGAAGTTTGGTGAAGCCCAAGTCCTCAAAGAGCTTCTAACGCAGGTACAACATCCCACTGTCTGCAGATATCAGTCAGGACGGGGGATAAAAGAATCTCCACAACAGTGCATGTACTGTGGAACACTAAGGACAAAACGTCCCACAGGAGCTACAGGGAGTAATGATGTGAACTGCACCGCTCACACCATACATGTGACTGCAAAACGAGATACATCCAAGCTGGAACCATGAGGGAAACGCGTTCCAGTCTGATCAGACACAGTGTTTCGGCCGATGGGCTCGGTCGTGTCCTGGCACAGCTTTAGTCATGAACGAGGGAATCATGGACATGACCAGCGTTTCTTAAATGTAAATCTGATCAGAGGACAGAGCCTCATTTCCTCTAAACACACAGCATGAGCATTTCACTAATACCACAGCAATTTGCATCACGTGCCAATCTCTCTCTCCCCCTCTCTCTCTCTCTCTTCCTCTCTCTCCCTCTCTCTCCCTCCCTCTCCCCCCCCCTCTCTCTTTCTTCCTCTCCCTCCCTGTCTCTCTCTCTCTCTCTCTCCCCCTCTCTCCCTCCCTCTCCCCCTCTCTCTCTCTCTCTTCCTCTCTCTCCCTCTCTCTCCCTCCCTCTCCCCCCCCCTCTCTCTTTCTTCCTCTCCCTCCCTGTCTCTCTCTCTCTCTCTCTCCCCCTCTCTCCCTCCCTCTCCCCCCTCTCTCTCTCTCTCCCTCTCACCCTGTGTCTCCCCCTCTCTCTCTTCCTCTTTCTCCCTCTCTCTCCCTCCCCCCCTCTCTCTCTCTCCCTCTCTCTCCCTGTCTCTCTCTCTCTCCCTCCCTGTCTCTCTCTCTCCCTGTCTCTCTCTCTCTCTCTCTCCCTGTCTCTCTCTCTCTCTCCCTCCCTGTCTCTCTCTCCCTGTTTCTCTCTCTTTCTCTTTTATGAAAGTATGCACATAACTTAGAAACTATAAAACACAAAGACGTCCTCTGTCCTGAAGACTTTCCCCACGGCGAAACAGCTTAAAAGAATAACTTTACCTCGAAGCTCTAATGCGACTGAAGTCTCCTTCAATAAATGTTTAATAAATGGATCCTCACAGAAATCTTCCCCAGAGCGATGCTTCCACCTTCCTTCTTTCTGTTGCCTCGCCTTAAGGCTGATGTTACATCAGATGTTACAGAAAACTAATCTACAACTTCTGACCAATTGGAAGGACGAACATTGCGTTCTGACTTTGCCGGTTTAATCTCAGGCAGTTTTCAAGTTGGTGAAAAGAGTCAGGGGTTCGGTTGTGAGTTGAAAAGCATGTTGAACAGTACACACAATGGAAGTGGGCGGAGTCTTAGGAGTTACTGTCTCTTGAGCTGGTAACTAACACCAGTAACCAACTCCCTACACAAGAACATTACATACGTAAACACAATTGCAGAAAAAGTAGTAAAAAAAATGGTGGGCGTGCGCTATATCCTGTCAATCAATCTCAACCCTTTACAGATCTACACAATCAACGATGCTATAAAAACCCAAGTGAAAAAGTGAAGAGGTCTAAACCAGGTTCTCCAACAGGTTCTCCAACAGGTTCTCTAACAGGTTCAGGTTGCCAACAGCTTCTCAAACATCTCAAACAACACAAATGGAGAGTGAGACACCAGACCCTTGTCTCGCTGGTCCTGTGGCTCACTAAGCCTGACACTAGCTTGACTTTCCTCTACATTAAATAACACCAACACTGACAAGCCTGCGTAGACACAGGGAGACAGCGGAGACAGATCCTGATCAGGTACAGGCTCGTACACGCAGCCTGGCCAACAACAGGCACGACTGGAAACAGCTGGAGGCCCACCGCCCGAGGGCTGCACAACAGGGGAGCGCAAGACACACACACACACACACACACACACACACACACACACACACACACTACATCTTACGCTTTGGAAAATGCAAAGAAAAATAAAAAATACATCAGATTTTTCCCCCAACCAAATTTCAAATGCTAATTCCAAGCATCAGTAGAAAAACACTAGAACCTTCTCACAGGAGAACTCGCAGCAACATTCGTCCCTGCTCCCACACCAACACCACCACCCCCTTCTGCATGGTACTGTTAGGACCACAACCCTGCTGCTGTTATTGTGCTCCTGCTGTTAGGACTCTTATCACCTGAACTCTTTATAATGAAAACATTCCTACATTATTATTGATCCTTAATGAATCTAGACACAGTGTCTCTCTGTGAAACGGACTCAGGCCACTCTGTATCTGCCCTCAACTGATAACCTTTATAGCCGTGCCTCTGATATCCATCTCGGAGACAGTACCAACTGACAGAATGAGACTTGAACACGTCTGACGTTGGGTGTGTCTTAAAGATGTCACGAGAGCCTCACCCCGAGTAACATCATCGTATCTCATACAGGCTGGTTGAACTTAACTGAGCTGGATGTTGGACAACACAGAAAATGTTTGGAAGCTAAACATAATTTAAAAGCTTTTACGGAGCCTTCATCTGAAGGGTATGAAAATAGCAGAGCTTTTCTTTTGTTTGGTCACCTGTCAGTTCTTCTGTACGCTAGGACCGGAAAGGACGAATGCTCGTGTCCTTGGGGACATGTGCATCCAGCTGACTGCATCTTTTCACACTCCAGCTCACGTCGTGTTGCACACTCAGAAGAAAGCGCGGCCCTGCCCACGACTGGCGAGTATCACACAGAGTGCGGGTCATTTCTGTTGAAGCCCACATCAATAAAGCTTACAGACGATGTAAACAATTCAGACTATTCATTACTATCCTACATGGTAGCAGCAAACAGCAGGCACGTCTGAGTTTATTAACAGACATCCTGGCTCCCATGCAACAGTGTAATGAGACACGTAGTTCAGAGACGCTCCCCACAGCTGCCCTGTACAGAGCCAGCCCGCGATGTACTCTCAGTGCTTCTGTAAGATTCAGTAATGAGCCGCGCTGCCAGTGAAGCAGCGATGGGCTGCTAGCGGAGAGCTCTGAGGATCAGCCGCAAACACTCCACGGATTAATATCAAATCTGAAACCAGAGCTGAACGCCTGACCTAATTCGTGGTGCAGTAGCTGTGCTGCGACGCCCCGATCCACACCAACTGACAGAAATTCTAATTCAAATTTGATTTGTCACATACACAGTCATACACAGTACGATATGCAGTGAAATGCTTATACGACCGCCAGTGACCTTAAAAAGAGAATTAAAACTTATAATAAGAAATAAATATAAATAAATGTAAATAAAAGAAATAAAAGAAATACGATAGAACATTAAATTTAACTAGGAGAAAAATAGAAATTTAAATAGAAATATACTGTACATAGAACATTAATTGAAATTTGGCGATAGAAGATGGTGTGCAAATGTGCATAAAAAGTGACTTACGAAGGTGCCGTATTAAAGTGTCTTTGTGCAATGGTCCAGAATGTAAACATAAACATGTAAGTGTAGATGTGAGTGTAGATGTGAGTGTAGATGTGTGTGAATGTGTCTATAGTGTCCATGGATGTTAAAAGATTCTACTAGATCTGCATGTTGATGTGGTTGAGAGATCTTATCGCCTGCGGTGTAAAGTGCTTCATAGTCTATCGAAAGATACGTCCTTTTATTGGTCCACTTTGTCAGGGAGTAAAGAGGGTTTGTTATCTCAGACACTTATGGACTCATAAGACCTTGGACATCTAGAAGTAGTCCAATCCACCAGCGAGGTGTTAAAACAGAAGAGACTCTTGTTGGACGCCTCCCTTGTGAGCTGGGAGATGGTGGGAGCATTCGGGTACTAAAGCGCTAATTAAGCCTTGACAGACAGAGCAGCAAAAAACACTGGTGTTGATAAAACAAATGAGGACGCAAAATAGCTGGATCCAAAACTCTAAACCTGAACTCTGGCATATCCGGAGTGACAATTTTTTAAAATCTCATTATACATCTGAGCACAAGAGTTATGGAGCTCGCTTAAGGTCCCAAAAAGGGGCCTTGTAATGGTGCTGGGGTTTGAACCTAGGACCTTCTGACCAGCAGTCCAACACCTTACCCACTGAGCTTCTTCCTTCACACCCATCACTTTTGCGTTAGCGTTACCACCCAGTGTACTCACAAAGATTCCACGAGTTGAGCTTCACAACGTGTCCAGATCTTACATTCAGAACTAAATCTGTACGAGGCAGTTTAGGGGTACGAGGCTCGACCCGGGTACCAGGGGAGCTGCACATCAACCCCACGCAGAGCTTCTACACCTCAGGTATCGTTAGTAGGTCTGCGCATACCCCGAGGCACGTGTGTTTCTCACTGCGACCAGAGAAACTGTAATGACAGATGCCTCGAAGCAAGGTGTGTGGAAAACCTTGGGGATACGAGGAACGCACAAGTGGAAGACAACATGCCTTGATGTCAGACTCCTCAGAACAAAGGCTGTGTGGTCAGTTCTCAGACAGGTCCTGCAGGGTCTGTCTTTAGATGATGATGATGCCGTCCATCATCTGGGACAGGAGCTAAGAATTAAACGATCAGTACACATGTCTATCTGCGAGTGCCTGTAAGCACACTGACGCGCCAGTTATAACGTTACCCGAACGTCAGTAAAGCGTCAGGTTTAGCCGAGGTTCTCGCACCGAGTGACCTTTCAGACGGCAGAACTTTAGCTTGTTTCCTAAATTTAGAAGCGAAGACAAATGGCCTAATATCCCAGGAGAAAATAATAACACAGCCTCACGATCAGCAAAACATATCATGGTGCAACGGGAGGCTATTAATCATCCACCGAAATATATGTGTGTGTGAGACAGAGTGATTATCTGATTATGAATTAAGTATGTAATCAATCCTCATTTCCTTACTGCTTTGTTCCCCTCATGTTTGTGCCAATAAAACCTTAAGAAGGAAATAAAGGACAGAGTTGTTCTAGTCGGAGTCAGAATGACTGAAGGGAAGCTTTGCTGAGTTTATTTCGTGTGTATGTGTGTGGATTTCCAAATGAAACTATAGTTACTTATTTGTTTATTTTTTATCCCTGATATTATCCCCATAGTTTGGTCTCACCAATTATGCCAGTTGCCCCTGGGGTTGTTGAATTATGATACATACACTGCAACCCCCCCTTCCCCCACCCCCACACACTCAAGAAATAAATCAATTAATTAATTTAAAATTAATTCAAAAACTCTTATTCTTTATGCAATAAATAAATAGACCAGTCTGTGCTGCCCCCTGCAGGCCTGTTACACACTGCAGATTATTCATTTTTATTTCATTCATTATATCAGATAAACCTGCACACACACACCTTTTACACATTCATTTATAAAGGACACAGTTCTTCATCATCATCTTCATCATCATCTTTAATCAAACATTTATTATATAGAGCTCCACATTATAATCACTGTACAGGTAACACACACACTCTCCACACCTGACTCGAATCACATCAAGCATCATTTCTTAGTCTCAGTCATACTCAGTCCCACACACACACACACACAAACTCTTCCACCAGGCGCATGTTCTGAGCCACATCACCAGGAGGATAAACCCCTCAGCGCCTGTGTGTGTCGAGGTACTCCAGGCTCGGGGCGTCCAGTCTCTGCTCCATCTCTCTGTTCTTAGTGAACTCCTTCAGCAGCTCCATCACTTCTCCCTGATAGACATCTGGGGTAGGTTTCGCTTCTGAATGCACACACACACACACACACACACACACACACACACACAGCTGAGTATTATTATTTACACTCACTGACTACTTGCAGTGCTGCCCCTCAGAACCTCAGAGATGTCTCACCTGTGGCCCAGTAGTAGATGTCCCAGTCGTTACTGGGCTCGTTGATCAGACGGTCGTACTGACGCAGATGGGATTCACTCATGCTCTCCAGGTACTGCTTAGCGAAAAGGCTGAGGGGAAACAGACACGAGTTAAGAGTGTTACGAGAAGCACTGTAGAGCGATCTCAGAGCAACACTTTTCATCTGACATAAAATTGTCTCGAACAATCTATTTATTATATTTTATTATTCATTAATTATATATTTATAAGAGAAAAGTTCTCCTGCTCTCGGTGCACTCCTCTGTCACATTCATCAGTCTAGAGCTAGTTAAGCAATATCGCACTCACGCTCATGCTGTTGTACTGAATATCAGAACGTCTATCACAGTTGTGCTGATATTCATTACAACAGCACGACCTTAAGTGTGATATCACTTTTATACACCAGTTCCACAAACACCATTTATTATTAACGGATTATGATTTGTTTCTTTATTTAACCTGTTATTTTGCTCCGCCCACACACATCCTTCCTCACCTGGAGGAACTAACTACCCGTGACTGGTGGAGCTGGTGACCGTCAGTTAGCGAGCGACAGTTAGTGTAATGAACAGGAGGTGAGAGTGGTGTTAAACTCTTAGCGGTACTTTGTAGATTAAGGTGAGGAGAATAAACCATGGAGGTGGTGGACAGTCCTGAGAAACTCACCAGATCTACTTTATATTTACACTTATTACACTTTAGAGTATCAGCTCCGTTAACTTCAGGGTTCTGGGGTCCAATCCCAAATAGAAATGAGTTCAAGATGATTGTGCAGCTCTTTAATTCTTTCGGTACCGGACCCTCTGTGGAATCGCTCCTCACCTGAGCAGGATGCAGTTCTCCAGCATGCCTCTCTTCCTGCTCTCGTACAGCAGACGCCTTCTCTTGATGTCCAGCGGCTCGTTCTTCTTCTCCTCCCACGGGGGCAGGCTGAAGGCGAACTGCTCTGTGTCCGGAGCGTCGCCGCGGTAAGACCGGCTCAGCAGTGAGACCGCACCATCTGGACGCCGGGGAGACCGAACACCACGCAAGACCTGGTGAGGGAAAGGAAGAAGGAGTTAGAGCTGTAATGATAAGCATTATTAAACCCACAGGTCAGGGTCAGGGTCAGGATCAGGATCAGGTCAGGATCAGTACCGCCTCACTCTCAGGGACTGTACGCTGCTCTAAATCGCACTCATCACCTCCACACCCAGCAGAACATCAGGAACTCTGGGCTTTTCTGGATGAGTTTGATATCCAGTGACCCCCTGCTGCTGCACCGGGGCTCCTCACACCCCTGTGATGGGGATTAGGTTGCTGTAAGCGCACACCCTGAAGTGATGAACATGCTGAACACTGTACACAAAGTCACGTGACCTACACCAGCACCAACAGACCCCTCACTGAGCTTCAGCACTGTTAGCTTAGCACTAACTCCATGCTATTAAAGTAAACACCTCCTGTCTACTGTTGCCTTATCAGGACATTTTGTGTGATCCTGAATTATAGTAACAACAACAACAACAATAATAATAATAATAATAATAATAATAATAATAATACAATTATAACATAAACACACTCACAGTCCTCCTTATTGCTGAGGAGAGCATGATGACCTGTGCTAATGCTAACACTGTAAGTTCCCGGATGTGCTCTGATCACACAGACCTCTGATCGTTCCTTCACCTAACCTAGATATTTCTACACATCATTTTTCATCTTAAAATTATTACAAACCACAATTATATTTAATATGTGAAAATGTCTAACATTCGACCACAACATAATTTTATATTTTAATTTGTATATATCCTGGAACTATATTTACACTTGACCGAGTTTCTTCCGGAATGTATTTCAGGTGACATCCGTCGCGTTTATTTTAACCACCCGTATTTCACAAATCCCGCCTTCTTTTTGAGGATTGGCTTATGACGTTCAGTCTCGTGTGCCAGCCAATCGGTAAGCGCGATGCGACCTCAGTGATAACCAATCAGAACGCAGGAAGGCGAAGTTAACCAGAATAGAGCTGGGAAAGAAAAAAAGTAACTGGTAACCGTTTGTTTGCTAGCTAGCGAGAGTCGAGTAAGAGGAGAGACAGTGTGTGTTTGTGTGTTTGTTTGTTTTCTTTGAACTTTCATCACCACCTCCGTCCTCACAGCGCTGTGTGTGTGTGTGTGTGTGTGTGTGGTGATGGCAGCCGAACAGGCTGATGGAGGAGCGGCGGAGCAGGTCGACATCTACGCAGATCTGAAGACGGAGGAGGTGAGGGCGGGGTGGGGGGAGGTGTGTGTGTGTGCGCGCGCGCGCGCGCGTGCTGGGGGTTTAGGAGGTAAATACACCGGGAAAGGTGAAGAAGTGATGTGACGGCGCGCGCGCCTGGGGTAGTTGGGAGAGGGGGGAGGGGGTTCAGAGGGAGGGGGGGAGGGGGTTCAGGGTCCAGTCAGGGGTCAGGAGCTGGACACACACCAAAAAGCAGGTGTGCATCTGCAGCTATCACAGCCTGCACTGTTCTCTGAAGGCTTCCTCCAAGATCATGAAGAACTTAATTAGAAAGCCCTTCCACGAGATGATCCGTCTCAGAGTCGACCTTCAGAAACACTGTCCTAAAAAAAACCCAACCTGACCTCCACCTGATAGTTCTGCCTCCAGTGTAATGTAACTGGTAACCAGTTAGTGCTGTGTTAGTTGTGTGGTGTTGTGTGTTGTTGTGTTGTTGTTGTTGTGTTGTTAGGACGAAGCACTAAGGACAGGCCCAGTAGACATGAGGAAACACAGGATTCCTGCTCGGACACCAAACCCCTGTCAGACCTAGGAGTGTTGTAGCTCCGCCCCAAATGTTTTACCCCTGCTGGTGTGCTCAGATCACTGGGGGTCACCCAACACCCCCCGGGGTCCCACTGTACCACTGCTCACAGCCCATCACCACACAGAGCTCGTAGCAGAGTGTGTGTGAGAGTGAGCTTCAGGGGTTAGGACTCGCCCCCTCACCCCGCTAACCGCAGTTACCCCTGATCATAATCATACAGACGAGCGGGGTCATGTTTATTCTGTGTGTGTGTGTGTGTGTGTTCTGCAGGAGAGGGACCAGTCAGACGCAGAAGCTGATGCTCTGTATGACGATGTTCTGACCGGGTCGGTGGACAGCGAGAGCGCTCTGGGAAAGCAGGAGTGTAAGGAGGAGGTTAAACCAGTGGAGGGATTTGAAGAAGGACATCGCTTCTCCGTCTACATCGGGAACTTCAACTGGGTGAGAGCTTTCAGCGCCGGCGCCATGTGGTCAGGGACCTGCATCAGGTCTTCATTTGTCGTGATGTGGAGCGCTGCTCTGCTCGGTACGGCTACAGATCATGTTTAGATCAGATCAGGTCAGGTACAGATCCTGTAAGGTCGAAACAGCTGCTGCAGCCCCATCACGCTGCTGTTTGTTTACTCTCAGGATGAGCTCACACCTATAGTTCGGTTATCTTGGTTCGGACCAAAGCGTAACATCATACGTTAGTTGTGGTTCGCTCAGCGTTCACACTGTGGTCCTCACCATCGGACAGTGAGACACTGCAGAAGGCGTGTGTATTACATACAGCTGTGTCATTACCAGCTGAAACACCAGAAGGTCTGTGAAAAAGTGAAGAAACACGGAGATGTTCAGTAGAGCTGTGGGCTTTAAAGATCATGAAAGAACCACATATAGGTGTGATGTCAGGGGGGCATATACTTTTGGCCATAGAGTATAGACGAGGCAAGGACACCTGAGACGAGAGTGAATATCGTTCACCCTGATGCGCACCAGCATGTAGTCAAGTTCAAGTCGGCTTCTATTGTCATTTCGACCACATACTGTACATAGAGTTCAGTACTCGGTGGGACGAGCCAACGGTCCTCCAGGACCAAAGTGCTACACACACAACATCAATCAACAACAGAACTCACAGAACTAATTGGGAAACCGAATTAGCTGACTGGATGAGAAAACAGAAACAGAAAACTATCCAAGTCCTATACAAAAGAGACGACATAAAGTGCACGTGCAGACGTACAAACAAGAGCGACGACACGACACGTTTCAGTCCTCTGTAGTGATGATGTAATGGGTTGGGAGGAGAAACAGGAAACATTGTAGCAGCGAAGCACACAGACGAACACTCACCCGACTAAACCTCATCTAACACTTTATTATCGACTCACTGATCTGATTTCGTGGAGATCTCGATTGTTGTAGGTCTGATCTCAATCGTTCTGATGTTTCTTCCTGCTCCAGTGGATGTCAGACACCGATCTGATTACCACGGCGGAGAAGCAGGGTGTGAGGGACATCATCGAAATAAAGTTCGCTGAGAACAGAATTAATGGTCAGTCCAAAGGGTGAGTCTGTGCTCTCACACACACACACACACACACACCCTTTCTCTCTGTCCGATCTCTGTCCGATCTCTGTGTGTGTTGTCCCCAGGTACGCCGAGGTGGTCGTGTCCACAGAGGAGTCCTTCAGGCGTCTGTTAGAGGCCATGCCTCAGTGTAAGATACACGGCGAGAAACTGGAGTGTCGCTTCGCCTCCAAGAGGAACCTGTCTGAGTTTGAGGCTCTGTCCAGAAAACGTACGTGACCTTCAGAAACGCGAACCCCCCCGCCCCACCCACGTCCGATCCACGTATCCGATCTCACATGCTCTGTATCTGTGTCTTGTTACAGGGATCCCCCTGCGTCTGACCCCCAAAGGCGTCTCTGTGCGGTCCAAACACAGGAGTTCGTCCGCCTCCTCTCCGTCAGACGCACCCTTTCTACCCTTGCCCCTGATGTTCAGTCAGGCCAAACCGCCCCCTCCCCTCCTGCCCTCGTCTTACCCCACCACCCCTCCTCCTGCTCCCCGCCCTCCTCTTCTGCCTCTTCCGACTCCAACTCTTCCTCCTCCTCCTCCTCTTTTTAACACTCCTCCTCCCCTGTTCCACTCACCCTCACCTCACGCGTACATCCCTAACACACACGCACAAAACTCACACACACCCTCGCTACACATCAACCCCGCCTTCTTCCCCCCGAGTCCAGCGACGTGCAGCAGCGGCGACAACAAAAGGACGGGAAAATTCAGCCAGCCAGGGTGAGGACATCCTGCGTCTTTTACACTTTAGGTGTATTTTAAGCAGCAGGGGGCGTAGTAGGATCAACACTAGGGAAGGGCGGAGTTAGATTGATTTTTAAATTACCCGTTAAATTAATTGTGACGTTAAACCAACATGGGCTCGGGTGGTGAACACACTTATTATTGTTATTGTTATTCATTTACAACAAACACACAAGTGTACAGCGGTACCTCAGCATATGAACGCCGCCGTAAGAACTGAAATTTTGCCTTGACATACGAAGCATTTCATACATTTGGCATCCGAGTGACGGAACCAAACAGAACGTCAGCTAAGTTGCGCGTCCGTCCGGGAGACGCTCAAAACATGTGAATGAGTTCTTTTTTTTTTTTTTTGTGGGTTTTTTTGCATTTTGTGTAAGATTTGGTGAAGACGTAGCACCGCGGGGTCACAGGAATGTTATCAAGGACGGTAGCAGGAAGAAAAGGGAGCCGCTTTCAGTTTATTAAAGCAGTCGGTGCCGAGAGGAATCATAAATTAAGATTAAGTGAGGTTTAATGTCTATTTATTCCATATTTTACTTTATTTTCATGTCTCATCTAAATGTTTTAGTTGTTTTTATATACACAAATATGATTATAGTGTTGGAAATTGAAAATATCGGTGATATTTCTGGGCGGCGGGAACAGATTATCTACAATTACATTGTTTCCTAAGGGACAATGAGTTTCACAATACAACATTTTTCCTTAAGAACTCGCCTCTGGAGCAGATTAAACTTGTATGTCGAGGTAACGCTGTAATTGTCTTTCTTTTATCATGTACTGCAACTTTTCCACTTGGGCCAAGTGGGAAATTTGAGATATTGGGGGGTGTGTCTTGGAGGGGCCTGTGTCTTGGAGGGGCGTGTCTCTGCGGGCGTGTCTCAGTCAGTTTTCTCACACTGTAGCCGAGTGAGTTGATTGAGATGATGTTCTTCACTGTAAGGTGTGTGTGTGTTCTGAGCCCTAACGTCTTATCTCTGACAGGGACGGAGACTTCGACGAGCTGATAAACAGGAACAGAACGATCGCGAGCAGCGCCATCACTAAAGCCATTTCTGCAGCCACTTCAGGTCTCACTGAGTCTTTTAGGAGTTTTTTTCTTCTTAAACATGTGGAGTGTAAACTAACCCCTGAGCCCCGTGTCTCTGTCTCTCTCTGTCTCAGGTGATATCCGGATGGCCATAGAGACACTGTACACGGCCACAGCGGTGATCAAACAGTCACGCGTGTCGTATGACAAACGCTGCCGCGTCCTCGTCGACTCCCTCAACGACTGTCTGAACTCCATCGAGACCAAATGCTTCCCTCCAAGGTGTGTGTTAAGGCATGTAGAGCAGAGGTGTGTGTGTGTGTTAATGAGCTCATCCTCTCTCTCTCTCTGCAGTAAGAGACCGCGTTCTCGGGAGCGTGGAGCGAGGAGTCGGTCGAGGGAGCGCTCGTCCAGCACAGAGCGAGAGAGAGACAGGAAGCGCGAGAGAGGGCGTGACCGAGAGAGGCACTGACAGGTGAGACCTGATCCCGCCTCCTTCACCTCGATTCTTCATTCTGATTGGCCAGAAGGTCCTGATTTACAGAAGAAGGCTCCTCTCTCTCCAACACTGAGCATTTAGTGATGTGACACAGCGTAGACCCGAACAACGCTAGGTTAGCCACCCATTAGCCTAGCCTTATTTACTGTAGAGAAACTGGGTCAGGGGTAGCTCAGTGGTTAAGGCATTGGACTACGGTTCGGAAGATCCCAGGTTCAAACCCCACAACCACCAAGTTGCCACTGTTGGGCCCTTAACCCCTTAACTGCTCAGATGTGTAATGAGATAAAAATGTAAGTCGCTCTGGATAAAAGAGTCTGCTAAATGCCTAAATGTAAATGTAAACTGAGAAGTGCAGAGGTGAGTACTGAGACAGGGGAGGGAGGGGCAGGGGGTCTTATATGACATCACATTAGGGGGAAATCTAATTGGCTTCAGCCAATAAAAAAAATGTCTGCAGGGTGGACACATGCTGTGGACGTATGATTTCCTAATCTACACACACACACACACACACACACACACACAGAGGAACCACCACATCACAGTACCTCAGTGCTGATTCAATCACATTTCTCTAAATATCCGATTATATATTAGTTTCTAAACAAACTTAGCAAATAGTTTAGAGCACCACCTGTAGGATTGTGGAGGAACTGCGGCATATATTACAAAGTCAAATACAAACGTATAAATTAAAATGAAAAAAGTTTAACTTTGGAGCCAGTGTGATGACACACACATGACATCAAAAGAAACAGGGTTCACTCAGTCCCTTTTCTCCCTGAGACAGATATATAACATGCCGTTTAATACAGTTTTACATTATGTACTTCTATTTGCAGATGTTTGATTAAACAGTGTGAGTTTCTCTGAAAATCAGTAACTAGAATAAAACCTGTACAATAATGAGGACAATTATAATGTAATTCATAAATATAATTTTTCTCCTTCTTATCCAAACCTCAACAAACTGTTGTTGTTTTTTTCTATTCAATAAGCCATGCAATGTTAATCTGTTATTTCTCTGTGAATGTTATTAATGTGTGCTAAATGAACACAATCACAAATGAACATATATATAATTACTCCATGTGTTGGCTAAGTCTGACAAACACACAGTCAGAAATGAGACTAACGAGGACGCGACAGTGACCGAGGTTAGAAAGCGCTGTACAAGTAACACTGGATCTGATTAAAGTTTCCATAGGGGGCGCCGTCTTTGATGTTGCGTACTCCTGGAGAAACGACCTGAACGTCTAAACACGACTGAAAAGTGAAGTGTGTGTGATCTGTGCACTTCAGTGTGACCCCACACTGAACATCAGAGCGTCAGCTGTTAGACCCACATCTACCACTATGGGGCGCTAACGGCTTCAGAGTAATTAGAACTCTTAACCATGTGAAATGCACAAAATCAAAGTCTGCTCGACTCCGGAACACACGGTTTTTATCTTTTTATTGTTGTTGATTTCTCAGACCTTCTTCTTGTTTTGTCTTTAATTCACAGAGTCCATCTCCCAGCATTTTCAGTCTGTGGAAAAACAACATGGATTGTGTGTGTGTGTGTGTGATGGAGAGGAGAGGACCAGTACATTTACACACCCACACACTCTCTCCACTGGTACAGGATCGTACACGACCACATTTCAGTGAAGTTTCTCTAAAGGTGCCAAGCGGTTCTGTACAGTAAGGTTCCATTTAACAAAAAGAAAAAAAAAAAACCACCCATTTTTACAGTCAGTCATGTGACCACACTGAGGTACAGCCCCGGTCTCGCACCTTCAGCAGGTCGGCACCAGGGTTCTCGTGCCTGCAGTTTTCTAATGAACCTCTGAGATACTCTCATTAAACGTGTATAAATAAATCAACCCTGTGTCTGCTTTGTCTGTAAACCATAAATATTGGCACCCCACCTTAAGAGTTTTTAGAATGATCAAATGTGTAACGAATGGGATATAAAGTCATTCTGAGATTAGCAGGCAGCTTTTACAATTTGAAAAGTCACCAGAATTCCTCACACACACCTGAGCTCAGGAGATTCTCATCAACATCTTTATTTCTAAAAAAAAATTACAAAAGCAGACACACACACCACCCAAGTCCTGTACATGTGGAGAACAGTGTGTTTCAGAAAGTACAACAGTGAGCGCGCGCGCACACACACACGAGCAGTCCCAGGTGTTATTTCTCCAGCGGGGCGTAGTTCAGCAGCTTCTCGATCAGGTCGACATGAGACAGCAGCATCCTGCGACAGCAGTACCGCTTCAAACCCAGAGCGTCCAGGGCATCTCTGAAACACACACACACATACAGTCATAAGTGTTCTGTGGGACAAAACTTTGTTTATACACTAAATTATTAGCAAAGGAACCAAGCATTGACTAAAACATAATGACTAAAAAGTGTGTTCAAGTCAAACCGGGACTGATGTGAGAAAAATTCTGGTGAATGAAAGAGTAAAAACATGAGCACTTTGATCCCAGCCCTGTGATGAGACTCTCAGCCGCAGTAAAACATCTGAAGGTTTTAAAGAAGCCGTATGTCTGTGAATAACGATCCCGGCCGAGGTGTCTCAGAGCTCACTGCACTCGTTCACCTGAACCTTCAGAGAGTGGAACGTCTCATCACTGTGGAAGAGACACGTGTGTGTGAACTGTACACACACTCAATCACCAACACCACTTGCATTTCAGACTAGAATCAGATCACGGCTCCGGTTTACTGAGAGAACTCTCTACCATGACGTGTCCAAGCTCTAGTGTAGGAGGGGATTATATAGAGGAATAAAGGAGTGTTTACTCTCAGGACTGTGACGATCAAAATCCCTGTTTGACGTGAACACATGATTATATTATATTAAAACTATACGTATTATATATAGTATATTATAGTATAATATTAGTATTGTTTTAGTAATGTATTAGAGTATTATATTTTTATTAAAGTTTAACATTATATTAGTATTGGATAGTACCATATTATTTTAGAATTATATTAGTATTTTATTATTATAGTAGCATTATAGAATAAAATTATACTATAAAATTGTAGCATAATATTATTATTGTATAGTATTTTATTATATTAATATTATATTATTATCACTGTTGGGTGTAATGCGTTAGAGTACTTGAATTTCTTTTTTTATGTAACGAGATGTATAACTTAAAAAATTTATCCGTTATTCAGACAATTTATGTAATCCGTGAGCGACAGCAGTCATTCACAATCCGTTAGTGTGTGTGTAAAAGTCATCCTACAAGCCCCGCCCCCCTCTGTTATTTCTGCTGTTATACCCCTATCTCACCTGTGTGGTTTGACTATGCGAGGACCGTCGCGCGGAAAGATGGAAACCTAATCACAGCACCAAAACTCGCGGTGAATCATGATGAACCGTACTTATGGCCACCGCGCGAAACCGATTATGGGCCAAACTTCACTGAGTGATGATGGTAGAATAATTATAAAGGTCTTGACTAAAACAACATGCAGTAGTATTGTATTGCAGTAGTTTTATATTGCAATAGTTTTATATTGTAGTAGTTTTATATTACAGTAGTATTATATAGTATTGGTATTATATTGCGGTAGTATTATATAGTATTGGTATTATCTTGCAGTAGTATTATATAGTATGAGTATTATATTGCAGTAGTATTATATAGTATGAGTATTATATTGCAGTAGTATAATATAGTATTATATAGTATGAGTATTATATAGTATTAGTATTATACTGTAGTATTATATAGTATTAGTATTATATAGTATGAGTATTATATTGCAGTAGTATTATATAGTATTAGTATTATATTGCAGTAGTATTATATAGTATTAGTATTATATAGTATGAGTATTATATTGCAGTAGTATTATATAGTATTATATAGTATTAGTATTATATAGTATGAGTATTATATTGCAGTAGTATTATATAGTATTAGTATTATATAGTATGAGTATTATATTGCAGTAGTATTATATAGTATTATATAGTATTAGTATTATATAGTATTAGTATTATACTGTAGTATTATATAGTATGAGTATAGTATTATATAGTATGAGTATTATATTGCAGTAGTATTATATAGTATCATATTGCATTAGTATTATATTGCATTATTATTATATTGCAGTAGTATTATATAGTATTATATAGTATTAGTATTATAATACATTATATGAAGCCCTCACCCCTCAGTGTACTCCGCCTGCAGCAGTCCCAGGTAAGCCTCCCACTTGTTGCCTACAATCTTCCCGCAGGTGAAGCAGCGGATCGGGATGATCATAGTGACTCCTGCACAAACCTAAAAATATAACATTATTATTATTATTATTATTATTAGCACTGGAGCTCAGTCACACACCCCACGGTCACACTGCGCGCGCGCTCGCTCTCTCTCTCTCTCTGTCTCACACACACACACTCTCACACACACACTCTCACACACCAGACTACCGCTTCACACTCGCCTTGACAGAGAATTTTAATAAAGTTATTAAACAATTCGAATGTAGATAAAAACATTATATTTACCCAGAATGTGAGCAAAACACAACCACCACGTTCTTCGGAAACGGAACACACACAAACTCCGAAAATACGTCACTTCCGGTGTGTGGTGCTGAGAGTAAAGGTGCCGACGGGAAACTGGCTCCAGATGAAAACCGTTCCGGAGGGAAACAAATAAAACAAACAAATAAAAAACACCTATATACACTACTCACAATAAGTTAGGGACATTGTTATTTACATGAGTGTTTTTCCTATTTGCTCTGAATTTGGATAAAATAAGTAAAAGTTCCCTTTGATATTACTAATAATGTATGAGAAGAAACACTATTTTCATTAGTTTAATATTTATTACCCCATAAATGTAGACAATGACAGGGATAGCCCCAAATAACAAAGCTTGACAATGTGTGTAGCGGGTGTGTTTCCACCATTTACCACAGTGACAGCCTGACAGCGACGTATCAGCTCCTTACTGGCCTCATGATGTTGTTCTGAGGCAACACGTTCCACTCCTCCACAAGTGCTACACACAGTTCTGCCAGGTCACATGGGGGTGGGGTACCATCACCCAGTCTCTGCTTCAACTGGTCCCAGACGTGTTCTATGGGGTCCAGGTCAGGGGACATTGATGGCCAGACCATATTCAATTTCAATTTTATTCAATTTTATTTATATAGCGCTTTTAACAATGGTCATTGTCTCAAAGCAGCTTCACAACAATAAAATATTTTTTTAGAAAAGAAAATATTTGGAAGTGTGTATGTGTGAGAAAAATGTGTCTAGATAATAACGAGATGAATGAATGAAATGTCTCTGATGAACAAGCCAAGGGTGACGGCGACGGTGGCAAGGAAAAACTCCCTGAGATGGTAATAGGAAGAAACCTTGAGAGGAACCAGACTCAACAGGGAACCCATCCTCATCTGGGTGATAACAGATAGAGATGATATAACATCATGTGTGTTATGCAGCTGAAAGTACAATATAACAGAAGTTCTTTAAATTAACATGAAGTCCAGTTCAGCACAGGGAGTCAGTAGGTGCAGAGGGCAGATGGGGTCTGGATCACTGGGAGCACAGGAGCAGGATGTGTAGCTCCAACCATCATAAAGCAGAATCCAGCTGGAGCTGGTCCTTCTCTGGATGCCTCAGGATCCTCGCAGGGTTGGCCTTTGTCTACTGAAGCTGGTACAATCTCCAGATGCCTCGGGATGGGTAGAAAAGTACAGAACAGATGGAGAGAATTAGCGTAGTTGCCATTCAGGACAGATTATTATGGGTTATGGGATGAGTTACGCGTATGCCAGATTAAAGAGATGCGTCCCGAGTTTACTTTTGAATTGGAAAACTGTGTCTGCTCCCTGAACACTGTCTGCAAGGCTATTCCAAAGCTTTGGAGCTAATATATGAGGCACTCCAACTTGCTGAAGTCTAGCTGTGACCATTCTGCCACCATGTGGTGGAGCATTATCATCTATGAACAGAAAGTTGGAGGTGTGCTGGTGGAATTGGGGGATGATGATGGGTTCTACGATGTCTCTGTGGTAAGAACGTGCAGTGACTGAGCCATGTACAATAACCAAATCTGTTTTGCGCTGACTGGTGATGCCTGCCCAGACTGTTGCACCTCCTCCACCAAAGCAAACCCTGGGGACCATGTTGACCTCAGCGTATCGCTCTGACACTCATCAGTGGGGACCGTATTGACCACAGCCGACACTCATCAGTGAACAGGATGGTAGACCACTGCTGCATTGTCCAGGTCACTGGACAACGTTTATGGCGGTGTCTTGGTGTCAGCGGAGTCGCCTGCATCGGTCTGGCATTCGAGCCATAGTGGTTCGTCAAAATGGTTTGTCTGGAAACCCTGGTACCCCTCGCATCTGGTAATCGGGCCTGCAGCTGTGTGGCAGTTGCATAACGATGTCTGAGTGGATAGATCCTTAGGTACTGGTCATCGTTGCGGTCTGTCACTCGTGGGTCTCCACTCCTGGGCTGTCATGAACTCTGCCAGCAGTTCTGTCTCTTGATGCAAGTCTGCTGATGACACTGGTGAGACACACCAAGTTCACGAGCAACATCTGACTGCCTGCCACCGATCCGAGGGTGCGTCATGGCCAGGTGGCGCCGCTCGTCCTTTAAGTGATGTCGTGTGTTCAGGGCTGTTTGAATGATGAACTTGGAATGACTTACTGACAATACCAGCTTTTATACCCACAGAATGTTGAAATTGATGCCACTTTGAAAAAGGTTGTGTTTTGGGATTGGCCCCAGTATAAGGCACACCTGTACACAATGAGACCATTACACGGAAAACATGAGGTGTGTCTATTATCCCAAAAATGTCTGAAGTGAAACAAACACTGTATGTATGACATCCACTAAGTCTCTCACAATATCCCCAACTTATTGTGAGTAGTGTGTGTGTGTGTGTGTGTGTGTATATATATATATATATATATATATATATATATATATATATATATATAGAGAGAGAGAGAGAGAGAGAGAGAGTTTATATGCAACTATATAACCAAAAGTATATAGTTAACAGTACCCTGGCTGTCTCTGTATGCTGTAGGGTTTGAGCTGAAATATCTTTGCTGTTAAACAATGCGTTGGTGTACGTTTAGTTATATGCAAAAATATTTACGCCCTTCACTGAAAGTAAAAGGAACTGACCGAACCCTTAACCAGCCTGTGAGATCCACAAAGCCATCCATGAACACACGGTGTGTTAGGAGTGTGTTAGGAGTGTGTTGGAGTGGAGGCCGCACAGAGCCCTGACTGAACTCAACCCCACTGAACCACCAGCTGTGGGAGAAACTAGAACCTCCTTGACATCCCGACATCAGTGCCTGAGCTCAATAATCCTCCTGTAGAGTGTGTAAATGAACAAAAATCCACACACACACACACACACACACACGCTCCAACATCTAGTGGGAAGACTTTGCAGAAAAGATAAGTGGAGCTGTTTAATACAATAAATCTGAACTGGGATGTTGACTAACAAGGACATGTGGGTCTGAATATCAGGGGTGCACATACTTTTGTGGGCATATAGATTTAAAATAAATAAATCAGTAAATAACTGCTCGAGTCTGGACACATTGCATTGCAATCTTTTTGATTTTATTGTACATAAGGACCAGAGGGAGGGTCTGAGGAGCAGGAGAGCGCAAAACAAACACAAAAGATAAATAAATAAATAAATATATATATATATATGTCTGTCAGAATATTTTTCAGCACGTATATATATTTTCTATTCCACCTTTTATATATATATATAACCATCCATATCCCGTAACACCTCCGCGTGTTCGTTCCTCCTCATGAACACTCGTCACACTGTACAGCTCTACTGGTTGATCTACTGTGTTCTAGTTTGTATTATTGCATTACATACGCACGTGAGCGAACGGAAAAGCGTCCTGGTCCTTCGTCACTGCTCGCACGTCCAGACAAAGACAAAGGCCTGTGTGATGACCACTTCTTCACGGAGTGTGATCTCCGTCATGCCGTTACACTGTCCACTATGTTTCCGTTGGTGTGTGTTTTCTGCTTTTAACACTTCACGGTGGGCAGGAAATGGACGGGGTCGAGTCATTCAAGCAGAGACGCGTCCATGGAGACGTGAATGAGGAACGCTAATTAGTGATGATGTCCAAGAACAAACACAGACTTGTATGAACACAGAGACACACACACACACACACACACACACACACACACACACGGAGTTCTTCAGTTTGTGGTAACCCATCTATCTATAGTCTCTCTCTCTCACACACACACACACACACTCACACACACTGGCTTTAGTTCTCTTTATCAGCACTGAACCTCTACATCAAACCAAACTGACTCTCGCACCTACGCTATAATCCTTACACATATAAATATAATCCTGGGTTAAAGTGAAGTTTTTTTTTTTTTTACATTACAGGTTTAATCGTATAAGAAAATACGCTGACATTGCACTTTATTTCAATAGTAATGAACATTTCATTTTCTTCAGCTTCATTATAGTGATGTGTTTGGTTCTAAAGCTGAAACGGATGAAACTCGATGAAAAGTCAGAAACTCCAGGAAATACACTCAGCTCCTGTGGTTGATGTTGTTGTTTTTGTTGTAGCAGGATGTCCATCTAACGTGTGTGTGTGTGCGTGTGGTGTAATCTGGGTTATAATAACGCCTGGCTGTAATCGGACCTCACAGACCGATCAGAGTCCAACGCTAAACGCAGGAAGCGAAGCAGCAAAGAAAATATCCGTTGAAGTTTCATCTCTCCGACATTCAGAAATTTGTGTCTTGACTTTTTATATCATCAGGTTTTACATTTTATAGAGTATACATGCTTTTAAAAACTTTGAAATTTGGGAAGGTGTGTGTATACCTTCTCCTGGACGTTTGAAAGCATTTCTTGCACTCAGGATAGCTGCTGTTAGATCTACAATTGTTTTTATAATCTTGGCTATGTTATACTTTGAGACTTGGCAGATCATGGCTTACTGGCGCCCTCTCTTGGTTTGCCTAAGCTAGCTAACGTGTTAAAGTACCACTAAAGCTAGCTAGCGTTATTAATCATCAGGTGGAGAATATTAGATGTAAGAAGTTTTATGTTCTAAGTTGGCTTTTATTAAATGTATTTCCATCTCAGGTCTGTGAGGATACGACTACAGACGACTGTTACTACGGCTACTGTGATGATTAAATCAAAGCTGAATGACAAGTGGTTCCCCTCCCCAACAATATTTAAACACCCCCCCATGCCCCCTACCAATCCCCCCCCCCCAGGCCGTGACCCAATCCCCACACGAATCTCCCGGCCGATCACGTCGCGCTGTCACTTCTTCTTGGCTAATAACACCAAGCCCACCACTACGGCTCCGAGCGCTACGAGAGCTCCACCGATGAGGAACGGCTTCAGATTCTCCAGGGTTTCACAGCAGCCCCCGGCCGCCCCGTTCCCTTCCTGCACCCTCTCCTGGTTGCCATCTTGCTCTGGTTTTTCTGCCTCGGCGGGCGCAGGGTCTGCGGGAGCGGGGTTCGGTTTTGGAGGAGGAGCCGATTCTTTTTTGTCTGTCTTGGCTCCTGGTTTGGTGCTGCTCTTGGCCTTCGGATCCGTGTGCATGGTGGGGGTCTTTTTTGGCTCTCGGGTACTTTTGGAGGTCCTGGAAAGGTAAAGACATATAGTTATGTAGAACACGGTGTGTTTGTAGATTTATCCTGACAGCTGTACATATAAACCCATTATGGTGACATTATAAAACCAGACGTGGGTCAGATTAGTCATAACTCACTGTCTAGACCTTCTACAATGAGTCTAATCCGTCTGCACTGGGGGTTCACAAGCTTTTTGTAATCTTGCTGCCCTTTAACTGGTGAAAAGCCTTCAGTACAGGTATATTTAATGACATTTTTAGACATTGTTAAAGTTTACACCTTCAGATCGTCCGGTTTCCTCCGACCTCTAATAGACATGCTCTTAAAGAGTGGTGCTCTAGTAGTCCTCCCTGTGCATGTGTGTGTGTTCATGTTGCCCTCATATGAACTGTCATCGTTTCTGCCCCGCCCCACCCCGCTCTGCAACCCTGACCAGGATAAAGCAGCCGTACATACAGTATAATGTACTGTACATGCATAAACATACACCATACACAGATGGGTGAGAAACGTAAGGGAAGGCTCTTCTCCCCACTGGACGGTGTTCAGTGTGTCATGACGGCTCCTGAATCTGTGTATGACCGCAGTGAGATTCGCCGAAGGGCATTTACTGGGCTTTCAGCATAACATCCGGAAGAGACGTCTCGTGAGTAAGTGGTCCACTGCAGTTACAAAGAGTCGAATAACCGAGCTCTTTTTCTATTGATAACCACCCCCTATCCACACACACACACACACACACACACACACACACACACACACACACACACACACACACGGAGTGCAATTATGTGATACGTCACCGGACGCAAAACAAAGCTGTCCTGTACAGACACAGCCACATTATTCAAGTGTGTTATATTCTCCTTCTGTCCCTCCCTGTGTCTCTGTCAAACTACATGAGTCATACGCAGCACTGATGGAGGACAAGAGAGGGCGAGGACGCACGAAGAGGGATAGAGAAGGATACGAGAGAGAGAGAGAGACAGAGAGAGACCTAAAGAACAGATACAGACAGCAGTTGTGCAGTGTTCAAGGCTCTAAGCCTCAGGCCTTCTCATTCACCTCCAGTGGAAAAGACTTTAAAAATCAAACAGCAGGAAGACCTACCTTCTCCTGTCCTTCCTTTGTTCCTCTCTGACCTTGTGATAACCTTGTGCTGATGGAGACGACTCAGAGATCTGGGCTTAAGGTAACACTCAGACAGGCCGCAGAATCCTCCTCAAGGAGAAGTGCAGTGATGGAGGATGCAGCAGGGACGAGAGGACGGAGAGGAGGCGGACCGTACCACTGCGGCTTCAAGTACAGGGGGGAGAACTGTGCTGCGGCACCGGGAGGGAGGATTTCTGTGGAAATCAAAATAGGACTGTGTGTGTGTGTGAAGCTGTTGAGTTAGCATGGGTGTTATGAAACAAACTACAAAGTTCAGGCAAAAAGTTTACACACCTAAATCAGAACACACTCACCACTCGCTCACTAAAGCCTATTTATACACAGTGTTCCAAATTATTACGCCAGTGATATCTTTCCCTGATTTTCATAATCAGTCAATGCAAATGACTAAAATAATTTTTAAGTCATCAACCATTAGAGTATAATTTGAATTTTATTGAACAAACCTAATGATAACAATATTTATAAAAATAAAAAAAAAACTACTGAAAATGCACTGTTCCGAATTATTATGCACAACAGAGTTAAAACATTTTATAGGTTGTAAAGAACTGAAAATGGGCTTTTGATGAATTTAGGTTTAGGTCATATGTAAAGAAATCAAATGCTATTTAAATCAAAAACCTCCTAACAGGTCATGTTACATCTTGACATAGGACCCCTTCTTTGATATCACCTTCACAATTCTTGCATCCATTGAACTTGTGAGTTTTTGGACAGTTTCTGCTTGAATTTCTTGCAGGATGTCAGAATAGCCTCCCAGAGCTCCTGTTTTGATGTGATCCGCCTCCCACCCTCATAGATCTTTTAAGGATTCTCCAAAGGTTCTCAATGGGGTTGAGGTCAGGGGAGGATGGTGGCCACACCATGAGTTCCTCATCTTTTATTCCCATAGCAGCCAATGACACAGAGGTATTCTTTGCAGCATGAGATGGTGCATTGTCGTGCATGAAGATGATTTTGACTTTGCCGAGGTCATTTTCACACCTTCAGGGACCCTAAAGGGGCTACCAGCTCTCTCCCCATAATTCCGGCCCAAAACATGACTCTGGCACCTCCTTGTTGACGTTGTAGCCTTGTTTGGACATGGTGGCCATCCATCAACCATCCATCCATCTGGAACATCCAGGGTTCCATGACACTCATCAGTAAACAAGACTGTTTAGAAACTTTCTCTTCATGTATGCCTGGGCCCACTGTAACCGTTTCTGCTTTGAGCATTGGTTAGGGGTGGCCGAATAGTAGGTTTCTGCACAACTGCAAGCCTCTGAAGAATCCTACACCTTGAGGTTCGCGGGACTCCAGAGGCACCAGCAGCTTCAAATACTTGTTTGCTACTTTGTAATGGCATTTCAGCAGCTGCTCTCTTAATCTGATGAATTTGTCTTGCAGAAACCTTCCTCATTCTGCCTTTATCTGCATGAACCTGTCTGTGCTCTGAATCAGCCACAAATGTCTTCACAGTACGATGATCACGCTCAAGTTTTCATGAAATATCTAATGTTTTTATACCTTGTCCAAGGCATTGCACTATTTGACGCTTTTCGGCAGCAGAGATCCTTTTTCTTTCCCATATTGCTGAAACCTGTGGCCTGTTTAATAATGTAGAACAGGCTGCTTCAGTACTTTTCCTGTGATTGGGCTCATCTGGGAAACTAATTATCACCGGTGTCTGAGATTTATTTCAGTGATCCAAAGAGCCCTGAGACACAACATCATCCATGAGTTTAATTTAACATTTAATGTTTATAAAACTTACATCCAATTTTCATAAAAATTTGGAACACAGTGTACATAAAATATTATATACATAAATATCTCACACATTGTGTTGTTGGTGGTGTTGTTGTTGTTGAGTTGTCTGTTCCCATCAGGGTCACCACAGTGTGTCATCTGAGCGACGTCCAGCTTGTCACAGGTTTTACCCCAGATGCCCTTCCTGATGCCACCCTCACATTTTACCCAGGCTTGGGGCTATACTGCGTCCTCTGACTGGGCTTTTTATAGATTCTAAAAAGGAAATTCCAAACACCAGCAGTGATGAGAACAGTAACACAAAGGCAGGTTTGTAGATGTGATTGCACGCCATAGCGCTCATGGACCGTCAGTAGACACGGAGTAAATGTCAGGGAGTTACTAGTGCAATGCTAAGCTACAAGCATAAAACAAATAAATATAATCTTATATATACATACACACATTATACTGCATAGTGTGCAGTTAAATAATACTGTACAAACATTGATCCCAGTCATTTTTAATGTACAGTTTCACCATCTAACTTTAAGCCACACCCCCTGCCTAAGTCTGAACCAGTTCAACCAACTTCAACATTTTGTTGCTGGATTAAATTTAAGATCCAATATTTAGAGACAAAACAAGAACCTATCCAATCTAGTGAGGTGTTGAGCGGTGTGTGCTCTCCCAGTGTGACTGTCCTGAACTCTGTCCGGCTCTGCAGCTCAAACTATCAGAGTAATCACTCCCTAACCACCACCATTCCCTATAATCACTTTCTAATCACAGTTATTCCCAATAATACTCCATAACCACCATTATTCCCAATAATTACCCACTGATCACTATTATTCCCAATGATCACTCATTAATCACCAATACTCCCAACGATCGCTTACTAATCACCACTATTCCCCATAATGTTTCACTAAACACTGTTATTATCCAATAATAATAAGCATATATTATTAAATAATATAACATTACTTTCATCCATAATAAATTATTATTTCTAACAATCTCTCACTAATCACTCACTATTCCCAATAATTACTCCATAACCACCGATATTTCCAACAATCACTCACTAATCACTAAGTTATCTCCAATTATCACTTACTTATCACAGAGACAGTTGGAAATAATGGTGATTAGTGAGTGATTAGTGAGTGATTATTGGATATTAACGGTGATTAGTGAGTGATTATTGGATTGTAACAGTGATTAGTGTGCGATTATTAGATAGTAATGGTGATTAGTGTGTGATTATTAAGTGGTTATTGGATAGTAACATTGATTAGTGAGTGATTATTGAGTGGTTATTGGATAGTAACGGTGATTAGTGAGTGATTAGTGGATAGTAATGTTGATTAGTGAGTGATTATTGAGTGGTTATTGGATAGTAACATTGATTAGTAAGTGATTATTGAGTGGTTATTGGATAGTAACAGTGATTAGTGAGTGATTATTGGATAGTAACGGTGATAAGTGTGTAATTATTGGGTGATTATTGGATAGTAACATTGATTAGTGAGTGATTATTGGATAGTAATGTTGATTAGTGAGTGATTAGTGAGTGATTATTGGATAGTAACATTGATTAGTGAGTGATTATTGGATAGTAATGTTGATTAGTGAGTGATTAGTGAGTGATTATTGGATAGTAACATTGATTAGTAAGTGATTATTGAGTGGTTATTGGATAGTAACAGTGATTATTGAGTGGTTATTGGATAGTAACAGTGATTAGTAAATGATTATTAGATAGTAACGGTGATTAGTGTGTGATTATTGAGTGATTATTGAATAGTAACATTGATTAGGGAGTGGTTAGTGAGTGATTATTGGATAGTAACGTTGATTAGTGAGTGATTATTGAGTGGTTATTGGATAGTAACAGTGATTAGTGAGTGGTTATTCGATAGTAACGTTGATTAGTGAGTGATTATTGGATAGTAATGTTGATTAGTGAGTGATTAGTGGATAGTAAAATTGATTAGTGAGTGATTAGTGAGTGATTATTGGATAGTAACGTTGATTAGTGAGTGATTATTGAGTGGTTATTGGATAGTAACGGTGATTAGTGAGTGGTTATTGGATAGTAACATTGATTAGTGAGTGATTATTGGATAGTAATGTTGATTAGTGAGTGATTAGTGAGTGGTTATTGGATAGTAACGTTGATTATTGAGTGGTTATTGGATAGTAACATTGATTAGTAAGTGATTATTGACTGGTTATTGGATAGTAACTGTGATTAGTGAGTGATTATTGGATAGTAATGGTGATTAGTAAGTGATTATTGAGTGATTATTGGATAGTGACATTGATTAGTGAGTGGTTATTGAATAGTAACGTTGATTAGTGAGTGATTAGTGGATAGTAACATTGATTAGTGAGTGATTAGTGAGTGATTATTGGATAGTAACGTTGATTAGTGAGTGATTCTTGAGTGGTTATTGGATAGTAACATTGATTAGTAAGTGATTATTGAGTGGTTATTGGATAGTAACAGTGAATAGTGAGTGATTATTGGATAGTAACGTTGATTAGTGAATGATTAGTGGATAGTAACATTGATTAGTGAGTGATTGGTGAGTGATTATTGGATAGTAACATTGATTAGTGAGTGGTTATTGAATAGTAACGTTGATTAGTGAGTGATTAGTGGATAGTAACATTGATTAGTGAGTGATTGGTGAGTGATTATTGGATAGTAACATTGATTAGTGAGTGATTATTGAGTGGTTATTGGATAGTAACAGTGATTAGTGAGTGGTTATTGGATAGTAATGGTGATTAGTGAGTGATTGGTGAGTGATTATTGGATAGTAACAGTAATTAGTAAGTGATTAGTGAGTGGTTATTGGATAGTAACAGTGATTAGTGAGTGGTTATTGGATAGTAACGGTGATTAGTGAGTGATTGGTGAGTGATTATTGGATAGTAACAGTGATTAGTAAGTGATTAGTAAGTGGTTATTGGATAGTAACAGTGATTAGTGAGTGGTTATTGGATAGTAACGTTAATTAGTGAGTGGTTATTGGATAGTAACGTTGATTAGTGAGTGGTTTTTGGATAGTAACAGTGATTAGTGAGTGATTAATGAGTGAGTATTGGATAGTAACGGTAATTAGTGAGTGGCTTTTGGATAGTAACGGTGATTAGTAAGTGATTAGTAAGTGGTTATTGGATAGTAACGGTGATTAATGTGTGATTAGTGAGTGGTTATTGGATACAGTCTACAGTATTTACTTTTTCCTTCTTGTGCACTATTAATTGTATTGTAGCATTTTACCCCCGAAAAGGATGTTGGCGAGACAATTGAGCTTAATTGCTGCCCAATGCAATGGCTGAGAGTACTTTATTTAACACTGTGCTGTATAGATTGAGCAACACATTCACATGAGACCTAGACCCAACTCAGCCTTAGCATAAACCAGAACACATTCGTCAGTTCACACACACTTCACACACAAACATGGCCGAAGCCGCAGCCCAAACAACCTTCCCCAACAGGGTGAACACATAGAGAACCCCCGCAAGGCATGACGGTTGTCAGCCGCCGCCCCGCCCACGCCTCAGTATGTTGCAGTAAATTAAAAAGAAGTAATTAGTAAATAAAATAGAAGTAATTAGTAAATAAAATAGAAGTAATTAGCTTGGCGTGTCGAAGCCTTGCACTTTTGTAAGAAGTCGTTTTGAACATATTGTCTGCTATAGTTATAAAACCTGCTGCAGTTCCACTCTGAGTAAATCCACGTCTTTTCATCTAACCTGTTATGTTAATCTGCAAATATCAGGATGTTTATTAAATATACAAATTATTCATCAACGAATATGCAAATGTCTTCCAGTGAAGTTCTCATCAGATCATCACCTCACCATCACTTTAACGCATACTCCAGCATGGCAGCAATGTACATGACGTCATATGTCACTCATCTTACGTGACGTCATCTTAAGTGGAATGGCATGGGGGAACATACCATGACAGCCTGGGGGATTAGACCCCCCCCTCCCCATTACTTCCTGTTAGACCTGAATGATGGGTCGAACCGCTGCTGAACAGCCGGAAATGACGTCACAGACCCAGGGTCAGCGTTATTAAAGCGTGTGTGGTTTGTTGTGTTTGTACATGATCGCGCTACACGCACACTTTGACACGGTGCCATCAGCAGCAGGTTGCAGTACACTAAGTGTCCGGTAGGAGGAGGTATTCACGAAGCGCAGTGACGTAGAGACTTACGCTCTCAGCGCAGCGCCTTCACGTGCCTGTGGGTTGCCATGTTGGCGGGTTTCACCCAGCCGATGGACCAGAGGAATGTGCTGCAGGTTTGACATTAACGTCATTACTGCACACTGATCATCATACACACACACACACACACACACACACACACACACACACACACACACACAGCATGGCACAAGGTCGGGTCATCCCACAGGGCGTCTACAGGAACGACACACACTACACACAGGGCTCAGGATCTGCACATGGTCAGAGCCAAGGGTACCCTCTAGTACATACACTCTATACACTCTATGTCTTGGTACTTATGTAGGCCATTGGTGGCGAGACACGGGTTCGATTCCCACTCCCCCGGCCACTGGGCTCAGTGCCCGTCCAGAGCCAGGATACAACAGGAGGGTTGTGTCAGGAAGGGCGTCTGAGGTCAAGCCCGTGCCAGGATGGTGTGCGGATCGAACAGTGCTGTGGCGACCCCTCGACCGGAGCAGCCGGTAAAAGACTAACTAAGTAAAGACTAACTTACGTACTTATGTGAAAAGATTAAAAAACATAAATTCATAACAGAAGGACAGAAACCTAATCCTGTTCACGTGATTAACTGTAATGGTCTGACTACGCCTTCTTTAATAAATAAATAGAATAAAATATCTATCTGTTACAAAACTGACGAGACATGGACCTTCTTCCTCAATAATAAACTAAACAGATACATTAAAGAAATCAGCCATGAGAAGAGAGAAGAGTATAAAATTCATTTAATATAAAAATAAAAACAGCATTTTCATTATTAGTTTTATTATATAAAGTTAAACATTCTTTGTTACATTATTAAGTCTGAAAGTCCAAATAAAGAGTTTTTTTTAACGAAGAGAACATAATATCGTCAAAAGTTTGTGCCCCCTCCCTCGTGGAATTTGGAATGATCTGGCAACCCTGGTGGAGGGGCTTCGACCTAAAGCACACATGACGTGTTATAATGTCATATTATATACAGTGTGTCCAGAAATAACCACAGAGCACGTGCACAGGGGCTTCGATCTGTGCGTGTGTATCCCGTGCGGAGCAGATCCCGGTGTGTGTGTGTGAGAGTGTGTGTGTGTGTGTGTGTGAGAGAGAGAGAGAGTGTGTGTATCCCGTGCAGAGCAGATCCCGGTGTGTGTGAGAGTGTGTGTGTGTGTGTGTGTGAGAGAGAGAGAGAGTGTGTGTATCCCGTGCGGAGCAGATCCCGGTGTGTGTGTGTGAGAGTGTGTGTGTGTGTGTGTGAGAGAGAGAGAGAGTGTGTGTATCCCGTGCAGAGCAGATCCCGGTGTGTGTGTGTGTGTGTGTGTTACGCAGTCTCCGCTCAGGCCGCAGTGTGTGTGTGTGTGTGTGTGTGAGTCTCTGCGCTGCGGGTTTGTTTGAGAATCCCAGCACCGCCCGAGAGAGAGAGAGAGAGAGAGAGAGAGAACACAGAGCCCAGTGTGTGTGTGTGTGTGTGTGTGTGAGCTGCTGCTGCTGCTGGAGGGAGAAAAACACGGAGCAGTAACAGTCACACCCTGCTCGCGCGTTACGCACGGCACGTACAGAGAGGGACCGAGTGTGTGTGTGTGTGTGTGTGTGAGTCCGGACCGAGCGGGACACGGGACAGCGGGGACAGCGGGGACGGACCAGAGCGCGAGCACGGAGGGACAGCGGAGCGGGGACAGGCGCGCGCGCGCGGCGCGGAGCGGGGACTCATCCCACTCCTCCGGTCTCTTTGATGTTCGGAGGGACGCCGACAGTGTGGGTCTGATCCCCTGCACACACAGAATGTCCTGCTTTGTCTCGCGTCCTGAACCTGTTTCCTGAGGAACCTTACATCATCATCATCATCATCATCATCATCATTATTATTATTATTATTATTGATGAGGAGGAGGGAGAGACATTTCAGTGTGAGGACATAAAGGAGACAGGGACAGCTTGGCTATTTCAGTCCTTCTGCCCCGGAGAGACGTCTGGGTGAAGATCTGTCTGCGGAGGATGGGAGAGAGACCAGGAGCGGAGAAGACGACGGTCTCGGGAAGACGCCGTCCTAAAGCAGGTGAGGGACGTGGTGGGGTTACAGGTGTCCTCCTCACAGACCGTCACAAGTGTCACACGTATTCCAGGCAGGATGCAACATCCAGCCCCTCTCATTGGTCATTCTCTTAGTGTGTGTGTGTGTGTGTGTGTGTGTGTGAGGCAGTGGAGCGCATGCTAATGTCCCCTGATATCACACCATTTATCAGCAAGCGTCCATCGTCTCAAATGCAGAAGTCGTGCAAGTACAGCGCACCACACATGGACGGCTTATCACAAGCATCAAGCATGCTGACACACACACACACACACACACACACACACACACACACACACACAGATCCACAGATAGACAAAATGCTCTGGGAAAAGGAAACGATGCTATCTCACGGATGTGCATGAGCTTAGACGCATTAAAGGCCGGCTTGTGGTTCGGGTATTGAAAGGGTTTAATGGACGCCGTGGTGGACGCGCGCTGTCTCTCTCCTGGAAGTGCATCTGCTTTCATATCGAATGAGAATCGATCAGACTGGATGTTTGTGTGTGATCAGACGTGTACAGTGTTTTCTCGTCAGCTGAATGGGATAAAAAAATAAATCGGCTCTACTGGTAAAGGCCGTGGCCCTGTGTTCGAGAGCGCGGGTTCTTCACCGAGAACACAATCCCATCATGCTGTTCAACCATGAACATCTCCAGAACATCGTGGACAGAGCCGTCTCGCTCTCTCTGTAATTCAATCCACAAAAAAACATAAATCTAATGCACAGGTTAATCTGAGACGCTTAATCTGCTGTTAATCTCCTGGCTGTTTCTGCATCTAGATCACGAAGGTTCCTGGTGGTGTGTAATCGAGATCTTCTCCTCAGTCCACAGTGTTGGTCTGCCGTGCCACTAAAGCTAGTTAAGCTCTACCCCGTTTCTTGTTCTTCCTTTGCTGATACGCTGCCAAAAAACCAGAGCTCAGAATATTGTCCAACACTTAGTGTCTAAGCAAACTCTGCCAGTTTTTTTTTTTTTTTTTGCTAGCAAGTTATGTAAAATACCGCTAGGTGTGATGGTGGTGGTGTGTTTTAAAACATGTCCTAGATTTGTGTGCAGGATCTGTGCCATCCCACGCATCCCACAGACGAGAAAATCTCATGCCAAACGATTTGTGATTTGTATTTTATATACACGCATGCACACCTTTTGTCTCAGCGCGCTAATTAATACTTATTAATGCTAATCTGTGCTACGATAAACCTTAAACGCAACTACGACATTAATCAGATTGAACGTTATCCGGCATTAGCGTTTGCAGTTTTTGTATAAAAGGACAAATGTCCTCAAAAAGGGTCAAACTTGACAAATCTCACTGTGGACACTGTAGATGTTATTATTCTAATAGACATCGTCACCACCACAATCAGTTATAGATGTTTTTCATTGTTAAAGAGAAATAGATAAAAGGACATTTCTGTAGATGTTATAATCACAGAGATGTTACATCATTATAGAAATTGTACTTATCATAAACGTTATTATCACCGTTATAGACTTTACAATCAGTATAAAGTGTTTACATCGCTACAGACGTTTATTGCAATGTACAATATATACAGTATGATATCATCAGCATGATGGACATGGCTAGTGTAATTGATGTTATCAATGTTATCATTAGAAACATTATCGTCACCATACACACATTTCATAGCTGTACAACTTATCAACTTTATGTACGTTTTCATCACATTCACTACATTAAACTTCCCATAAACCTCCTCATTATATACAATACTGGCAAAACATTACCTGCACTGCAGACGTTATCACAAGCGTTAATGTTATAATGGCTGAAGTCTTTAAGGAGACGTTATCACCACCAACGAGATCATCATCATCAATGTTACAGTACGTTCACCACAGACATTCACACTGCTGAAGACTTTATCAATGCTATGTACTGTACATTATCAGCATGGTGGACATTATTATTGTGATTGATGTGATCACTGTCGGTAATGTTATCATTCCTGGAGACACTATACACTATATACGTTATCATGATAATATCAGAGACGTTATAGACATTGTAATTCCCCTAGACATTATTGTCACTATAGACTGTATCATCACCATACACACATGACCGTTATGGGTATCACAGAAATCATAAGTCTTATCGATTTTATAATCAGCATAAACATACAGCTATAGCTGTAACTATATAAATAAAATAAAGGTTTCGTCTGTACATATACTGTACTATAATTACGTTTCATACACTGCAGGACCTGAAAACCAGTCTCGAAAAAACTTCTGGCTGGACAGACATACAGACAGACATACAGACAGACAGACATACAGACAGACAGACAGACAGACAGAAGTTTTTTCGAGACTGGTTTTCAGGTCCTGCAGCACAGCATTACGCAAAACTGTCTGAACAGAATGGAATGAAACTTTTCCAGTCCTTAGATCTCTGCCTGAAGTTTAACCGGCACCATAAATAAAATCAAAATGTAGAGTAAAAGCGATGTTATGAACAGTTATGCGCTAGATCACATCACAGCATCCGAGGCTTTTTTTGGACGAATACATTGCTTTTTCCCTCAAAGTTGGCGTGTCCCTCAACAGAGCCTGTCGACACAACAGTGTACCGCGTATAGACGGAGTACGTGAAAGACGACCGTAAGGCACCTACAAGCTGCCAAACACACACAATAGCATGACACAGCATGGCTTACTCCAAAACATGGAGAAGTAGACTATGAAACTGTAACCTGGCAGGATGAATAGTCAGACCAGCGTATGTTTATTCCTCCTGCAGGAAGTTTAAAACCAGTTTATTCTCATATGTTCTGAAACCGCGCCGCTAATAAAAAGCAGTAATGGGAATCGCCACCATGAGATAAAACACGAGTCGTTAGAGTGAACACGTCCACAGCAGTCCGAGGTGAGGGCGAGGTGTACAGTACCTGAACGGAGAGCCCGGTGTTAGGCGCTAAAATCTACATGTGGAGTAAAAGTGATGTTATGAACAGTTATGTGTGGGATTTAATAATCTACTGTAAAATAATCTACTAATGCGCTCCTGTCTCAATGTAAACAAACACCTGCACCAATAGATATTAATTAGAAAAGATAAAGTGAATATTTTGACTGGGATTAGTTCATATTTTCACTTTGGCTGAAATAACAGCGCTGAAGTGGTATAAGTGAATTTTAACACGCTGGAGTGGTTTTAAGACAAAACTTCATCTTTATCCTTTTATCTACTTTTTCCATTTCTCATCTGTGATTCACTCTCCGATTACCGAACAGGGAGTGTATTTGTCTGAGCACCAAAGAAGGACAACTTAGTGTAAACAAGGCGTAAGATACTCAACCTTACAGAATGGGATTTCTTTGTATTAATAAGTTAGACAGAGAGTTCTGCTGTACAGAGAGACACACAGACATGGACGTGGGCTTCAACCTCAAATAATAATAATAATAATAATAATAATAATAATAATAGTAATAATAATAATAATAATAATAATAATAATATCACTGATTACATTAAAGATCAGATCAGATTATTATTAGATTTAAACTCTTTCTACAAACGCTAACGACGCGTACAGTAAATATGATCAGCGTGATGGAGACATGATCATTCCTATTGATGTTGCTATAGACATCATCACCACCACAGACATCATCATCATCATCATCATCATCCTCGTTGCTATAGGTGTAATCAGAAGAGGATGAAGGCTGTCGTTACATAACGCGTCCCAGCGCGGGACTTGGTGTGATTTCCACAGTCCATAATCAGCTCATCGTACTGATGGAGATTCATTATGTTAGCCCTGATAGCCTGGACAACACGCTCATGTGAGCTAGCTAACGAACGCGTGATCTGTCCTCCCCTGTGTACATACAACTGCTAATAACGAGCCTCTGCTTCTCTCTAATTAATGAATCATTTCTGATCGAAAGCTTTAATAATACGCCAGATATTTAGGAAGGTGTTAAATAACACTGTTTATTTGGTGTTTTGTTAACAACTCTCACACACACACACACATTAGTTATGTAATGTAGAGTTTGTTATAGTGCTTGGAGTTATTATCTTAACACTTTTCTCTCGTCTTGTGTCTTACGGAGTTGACGGAAGCGGCTTTGTCCTTACAGGAACCTGAGCAGGTCCAACCCGTCCCTCACAGACGCAGTGCGGTCAGCGTCCTCCAGCTTCACCCTGGGGTTACCAGCAGTCATGTAAATAACACTGTAGTGTGTTTGCTTGGCCCCGATCGTGTAAACAGACATGGTGTGTGTGTGTGTGTGTGTGTCCACTGAGACGTGGCTGCTGTTGTCTCGGCCCACGGTCACATGTGTGTTTGATAACTAGGCGGGGTGTGTGTGTGTGTGTGTGTGTGTGTGTAAACACCTCTGTGGAGATCATTTAGACATAAAGCTGCAACTGAAAGGTGAATGTAAGTTTTAATTATAAAGGTTTTTTATAGACATTTCTCACATGATAATAGTTTAGGAGTGTAAACGCGTGACTCATTGATTATTAGCCCTGATGGCGCTGTAGTAGTGACCTGAGGTGACTACACACACACACACACATTATCCTTGTTCAGCCGCTCAGCATTACTCTGAGCATCATCAGTATTTCAGAAATAAAAAGGAAATGGACACAGAACTATTTCATAGAATATAATTATTTAAAAATGTTTTTAAAATCGTGATTAGTTACAGAGTCTCGAGACATTTCGATGTTAATGTGGAGTTTTCTGACCTGGACGGATCCCCAGGACATACTGTGTTAGTCTTCACTGTAACGCTAGTGTTAGTAGTGTTCCCGCTGCACGTCCAGCACGGCTCGACTGGTCCCGCCGTCTCTCAGGGGTCGAGACGAGCGTCTAGACTGTTCTCTGTCCCGGAATGAACTTCCTCTAGATGTCCGTACAGCCGAGTCACTGGCAGTCTTTTTTAGGTATCCGGGTTATAGCCAGTACGCCCCCCCATCACCCCCTGCTTACACACACACACACACACACACACACACACACACACACACACACACTAGCACCCAAAAAAAATTATCCTTCCCAACAGTGTTTGACTGATAAGCACTGATGTAAGTTGCTCTGGATAAGTGTGTGTGTGTGTGTGTGTGTGTGTGCCGATGTCTTACCATAACACTAGCTTGTGATTAGTCTTTACTGTAACGCTAGTTTGTGCTGAGACTTTTTAAACAAACTTCCATGATATCCTTCAGTAGAGAAACTTGGCGACACTGAGTGTTAAAACCTCGATACAGATCAGATGGATGGGATGAACAGAATCGATTAGTCCTCACTGTAATGCTGGTTATTTGTTAGCCTTTAATGCTATAATGGCTATAGACTAGCCCGCAGCGCCGGCGTGTTTCATGGCTGAACTGTTCAGAAGATTCCCGCAGTAACGTTCGAGCTCTTCATGTGTGTGACATCAGCAAACGGTGGAGTCGCTGGTGGACACGTTCTGTCTCATACGGAGACCATAAAGACGACATGTGTGTTACTTTGCTGCTAGGCAACTGTGTGGCAACAGTAAGCTCTGTGTGTGTGTGTGTGTGTGTGTGTGTGTGTGTGAGCATGTACACACTTTGGGTAGAAACACATTGAAATCAGTTCTGTCCTGGAAGCATTAATTATGTATATGTGTATTATTACATCATCAAATAAAACATAGAGCAAATGCACTATCAATCACAGGCTCTTCACACACACACACACACACACACACACACACACACACTTCTTACATACTTCACACGTTAGTGCGCATGCGCAAGCGAGTGTGTGTGTGTGTGTGTGTGAAACGCCGTGCCCTCTCCGGCACAGGCCGTGTTTAAAGTGCTCCCGCCTGTCGCGTGCTCCGTGGAGGAACGCGCTCCAGCTGTAGTTGATTGGTGGGAGGAGCCTCGTGTCGCCGCCCGGATCAACAGGCTGAAGTGTTTTTGTTGATGAGATTCACGAAGCTGAGACAGTAAGAGCTAGCAAGGTGGTCATTGAGGACACCTCTGTAAATGTTCTCCCCCTCGGTACCCCCGCAAAAACAGTGCAGTTCCCCCGACACTGACCACGACGTTCTAAGTAAACAGCTCAACAGACTTGGGAAATTAGTGTCGCTCATAAAAATAATACCAGCAGGCTGCAAAGACCCCGAGCTTAGACATATCGTCTTCTGTAGAAGACACGTCCACATGATCTTAACGAGCAGGGACGAAGATCTGAACATCAGGTTCAAAGTGAACGTACACGGGGAGGAATTCACCATCTTTGCAACTTCTGGAAACTTAAAATGTTTTGGCTGTGGTCAGGAGGGTCACTTAACTCGGGACTGTCCTGAAAAAGAAAGAAACAGAAAGTGATGAAGACAAGCAAAACGGGGGACATAAAGATAAAAGAGAGAAAACTATTTCTTAAAAAAACAGAAAATCGGAGAGTTCGAGTAGACCAGCACTTCCCCAACAAACAACGTCAACTCAGCAACGGCCATAAGAGGAAAAGACAGGGAGCTGGGGAGGGGGGGGGGTAGGTGGGGTACAAGACAGCAGGCAGAATTATACGGATTGATTAGATTAAAACATATAGATGTGACATTGGTACAGGAAACAGGTAGTGAGAAGAATGATGAGTCTGACTGGGTGATGGAGTGGGACGGAGGGGTAGTGCTGAGCTCGGCAGGCTCACTGAAGGCACTTCTTACCTGAATCCTACACCATACAAGACGTGATTGCTCGTAGATTAATATTAGTCACACAGTACACTACCAATGTCACAAACGCCAAACCATTACAGAAAGTGGAGATAGAAATAATATAACCCCAAACATTAAAGCAAAAAAGGCATTAATGATGGATCTATTGGGCACAAAAACACAGGGTGCCCTTGTAAGGTGACGTTTTAAAGGGGCTGACGAGATGGACGCTCCATCACAGGTTTTTTTAGGGACAGAGCAGATTCATGCATACACTGCACACAGAGGATGGGCGACACATAACAAACAGTAATGACATCAGACGGTATGCTACAAACTTTTACAAAGACCTGTACAAGAGTGACTACAGTGTCCAAATGACTTCCAGAGGTCTCTCCGGAGGACAACGCCGCATTAGAAGGACCGCCGGTTCTGGAGGAGCTGCAGGCTGCTTTGAATTCAATGGCCGGAGGAAAAGCACCTGGACTTGACGGCCTACCGGCGGAATTCTACAAGTCCTTCTGGCGAGAGCTCGGAGAGGATCTGCTGAAAGTCCTCAACGAAAGCTGGAGAGAAATGTGTCTACCCCTGATTAGCCGGAGAGCGGTGATCACCCTCCTCCCCAAAAAAAAGGGGCCTCGCAGGACATTAAAAACTGGTGTCCAGTGTCACTGCTCTGTACAGACTATAAAATAATGTCAAAAGCACTAACCAATCGACTAACCATGTCCCCCAGGGGGAGGGGACTTGTGGCAAACAACCTAGTAACCTCAACACTGTGGCTTCGTGTAGCCTCCCTGGAGCCGCCTACGGGCCTTGTTGGAAAAATCCAATCATGTCTATTCAATTTTGTATGGGACAATGTACACTGGGTTCCTCTGAGTTCCTCTCTCTTCCTAAAGAAAAAGGAGGACAAGGTTTGATAGACATTGGGAGCAGAATCACAGCATTCCGGTTTCAAACCCGCAAATACCTGATGGGATCTGATTCCCATGGACTCTGTTCGTGTGTGAATCCCGAGGCCCTGCTGGAAGAGCCACTACTGGGAGGAGGACGAGTGGACATTAAGGACAGTTCTCCAGGTCTCACACAAATTCTACAACAGAAAGTTCACAACAATGAAGAGACACGGCAGGACTGGATTTTAAGGACACAAGAGCGGTGGTTCAGGAACTCGGGCTACGGTCACTACGGCACATGGAAACCATCATCAAAAGATGGATCAGCAACCCGTCAAGAGAAGAACTGTAAATAAAAGAGAGCTGGACGTGAGGACAGAGACAGTGAGAGAGTGTTGTATAAATCACCACTTAGGAAACGAGCGTGTGGTTTACAGTGGAGAACTTTACACAGAGCTGTGGGGGTCAATGTTTTAATGTCCAAGCTAAATCCAGATGTTTTAAAGACGTGTCCCTTCTGTGCTGATACTGAAACTATGTTTCATCGTTATTTATAAATGTAAAAGGCGTAACCCTCTGGTTCGAGCTGCTGAAACACTTTTTAACTCTTTCGGTGATAAATGGTCTCAGGTTTCTTTTATCTTTGGAGCTGGTTATAAAAAGGCTGATGAACAGAAATGGGAACTGATCCACTTTATTGTAGGGAAGCAAAAATGGTTATTTACACAAATCAGAAAAATACGATAGAGAGAAAAGGATTGACCAGCCCATTTCAGTTCTCAGAGCTCTAGTGAAAGCTCGCGTCAAAAGAGATGTAAATGTTTGACTTTGACTTTATGCTAAAGTGGGGTCATAAAAACAGCGTGATCTGTTTTAGTGATGAAGGTGAACTGTTTTTATTCCTCCTTTACACTAATTATCCCTTATTTTAGTTATTGGTTTGTTTCCTTATTAACTGATAATTGCTATATGGATATGGTTGTAAAATAATTTTTTATTCTCTCTCTCTCTCTCTCCCCCTCCCCTCTCCCCCTCTCTCTGTACTTGTCTCTTGTCCTCTACTCGTGCCCTATTTATTTCTTTAGCATGGTTTGTCAGCCGCTGCGTTCCTTCACGCTCCTCCTCCTCCTCCTCCTCCCTGTCCCTCAGGACACGGCTCCTTCTTCACCCTCTTTTCTTCGCCCCAGAATCCTAACACTTTTCATCACTTGTCTTTCTGTCCCTCATGCTCGTCATCTCTCGATTGCTTGCGGTAAATGACGCGTGTGGTCGTGTTAAACCCAGCGCGTACACGTCAACACGTCTTCTCGCGGTCGGTCTCCGCGGCTTCTTCCTCCATCTTCGCTTCTTCCATCTCTCCGTGTGCGCAGCTGCTCCTCCTCCTGCACTTTTATCTCACACATCCAGATACAGTCTCTGGCACTGAACTGGCATCATGTCCTTTTTTTAGAATGAGGACTGTGTGCCACTCACACCCACTCCGCTCTCCCTCTCGTCTTCTGCTCAAACTCGCTCTCTCTCTCCCTCTTTATCTTTCTTTCTTCTTCATGTTTTTCTCGCTTCACTCACTGTCTTTCACTCCCACCACCACCCACTCGCTCCTTTTCACCTCTTTTACTGGTGTGTGTGTGTGTGTGTGTGTGTGTGTGTGTGTTTGTGCACAGATGCACAAACACACACTGCGTTAATGTATAGGTGTCAGAATGCTATAGACGCTCTCTTGCTCGCTCCCTCTCTCACACACACACACACACACACACACACACACACACACACACACACACACACAATCCCATTTCAATTAAAGAGCCACTTGACCACGATTCCTGCTGCTGTTAAACAAGCGCCCCAGTGATGATCTCACTTCCTGTGTCCTCACACTCAGGGTGAATCCTGGGTAACGCACTGATGCAGCGTGACTCACCCATGCGAAGGTGGACGTCCACCTGCATACATTTTATATAACGTTATAATCGATGATATATTTAATGGAGTGTGTGTGTGAGTGTGTGAGCTTGTGCTGTTTGTTTTTTTTTTTCTCTAAACTGAAATTTACACAGGTTTACAATCTTTCTAACGAGTTGAGGTTATAAATATGATGGTATGATGATTATTTGGAGCGTTTCATACATGACTCCCTCGCTCCCTGACCAGTAGCCCCAGTAGCCCCAGTAGCCCCAGGGCATGATGGGTATGTCTTCACACAGTGTAGCTCTCTCTCTCTCTTTCTCCCGCCCTTCACCCCTTGCGTGACATTTATCGCTCCCTCGTCGCTCCTTCTCGGTGATGGACAGATGAACCCAGAGGTCGATACGGACAGATCAATGTTCTCCTGCTGAAGCTTCAGGTCTTCAGGTGCTGATTGGCTGGAGACGCCATCGCCCGGGGGTTTCATCGATGATGTGTGTGTTCAGTGCTGTACTGGAGTCTCCAGGTCTCTCGGGACAGCCTCGACACATTAGGGGCCGTGCTCGATCCCTGCGTTCATGTGGTGCTGCATCACATCCCAGAGAGCGCCACTGGGGTACACTAACCGCTCTGTCATGTATGAGATGAAGGAGTCGTTATCCATCCATCCATCATCCATCTGTAGATCATCTCTAGCACTGATCCTGGGGGCGGAGAGCTCGGGGCAGAGAGTGAGGGTACACCCTGGATGGGATGCCGACCCGTCACTCATACACCACAGACAATTCCCACACACCCACCCCATGTGTCTGGAAATCAGAGTTCCTGGAGGAAACCCACTAAGCACAAGGAGAAAGAGGCTCTATCTCGTGAATAACTCAGCCAGCCAGCAGTACCAGCCGGTCGGTGTGCTGTGATGTCCCCTCTGGTCACAGCGGTGTGAACACAGGCGTTCCTCTCAGCCCTCCTTCCTGGACAGACGTGACTGATAACTCTTCACACCTGCCATTCTCACATCTGTCTTCTGGACTGTGTCTTCTGGACTGTGTCGTCTGGACTGTGTCTCCAGTGCCTTGTGGCATGTGATCACACTTCATCAGTAGCAGGGTTGCCAAGTCTGTCAGAAGTCAGAAGTCGGTCGGTCAGTGCACGTGCACGTGCGTGTTTTTTTTTTATAGTAAGATGTGTGAATGTATAAGTTGAGCGTGCACGTGACTGTGTGTCCCCGGAGTGATCGCCTCATGACCCGACCCAGTTCGTCCCTCCACAGCTCCCAGTAAAGCTCGTGTTCTCCGCTCTCGTCCTCGTGTCCTCTGTGTCTAAGCGGAACCTGTCGTGACAAAAAGTTTGCTCTGCTCCAGGATGTGTGGTGACAGAGAAATGGCCGACGTGCAGAACCACATCCAGATACCCTCACTGCCCCCCCCCACCTCCTGCTTTTACTCACGCCTGTGCGTTTATTTTCCAGGACGTGTTCCATCGTCAATTACGATGCATGTGTTAAGTGTGTGTGTGTGTGTGTGTGTTTGGCATTGAGGTGTGTGTGTGTTTGCCATTGAGGTGTGTGTGTGTGTGTGTGTGTGTGTGTGTATTGATTCATCTCATCGCACTCGATGCTACAGAACCAGTTGCCCGATTACAGGGTGCGGTTACCACGGCAACCGGACAGGAGCCTCATTTTCATTGACGGTGACAAACCAACGTCGGACTAATGAACACTCTCTCTCTCTCTCTCCCTCTCTCTCTCTCTCTCTCTCTCTCTCTCTCTGGTTTCTAGCATTGCTCTCGTTTCTGTCCATTCCTTCACCTCTCTCTTATTTCTGCTGATTCTCTCTCTCTCTCTCTTGTTTTTTATCCGTTTCCCAGTTCCCTCGTCCTCAGGACCTTCTGCTCCTCACGTTTACTGTGAACAAGTTTCAATCTTCTCGTCCCTCCTTCAGCCCCCCCCCCACCAAACCCCCCCCCACCCTCCCAACCTGTTTCGTAAACTTTATCCAGAATGTTCTGTTAGAATAACTTAGCGTCATTCCAGCCAGAAGCATAATGCAGCTGGAAGTGTACTGGGTTAGTGTACTGGGTTAGTGTACTGGGTTACCAGTTTGACCAGTTCAGCTGATGCTTTGCCAGTCGGATCTGTGTGTCACGAGGGTGAGGTCGTCAGTCATGCACTGTCGAAACAGTTAGTGACATAAGAGTGTGTGTGTGTGTGTGGGGCGTTAAGTCCCAGAAGTGTGATGGGTTTCAGGTCTGTAGCTCTAGGTGTGTGTGTGTGTGTGTGTGTTTCAGGGCAGTGATGCCGGGCATGGTGATGTTTCGGCGGCGCTGGTCAGTTGGCAGTGATGACCTGGTGCTGCCCGCATTATTCCTCTTTATACTACACTGCATATGGTGAGTACGAGAGTGTGTGTGTGTGTGTGTGTGTGTGTGTGTGTGTGTGTGATTAGCTAGACCTGATACAGTAATTCTGCCGCTGTTTGTGGTCGCGTCCCCAGGCTGGTGGTGCTCTCGGTGGTTCTGTTCGGGCTCCCGTATGGTTCGGATCAGTCCTGCTCCGTCACGCTGGTGGACCACGGCCGCGGCTACATGGGCATCCTGATCAGCTGTCTGATCTGCGAGAGCGCCATCATGTGGCTTAGCATGAGAGGCAGCATCCTTTACACACAGCCCCGAGACGCCGTGCAGTACGTGCTCTATATACGGCTCGGTAAGGAAGTATCACACACACACACACACACACACACACACTCTTCCAGTCCTTCTGTTGCGCCTGGCTGACCCGTTTATAAAGAGGTCGCACTGCTCTCACACACACACCAGACTGAAACAGTAAACACGCAGGGTACAGCCTTTCATATCCCAGAATCCTCTGCCTCAGCTTTGACACAACCCAGATCTGGGACCTTTCCCCGTCACAGGACGTCAGCTCTGTCTCTCCTCTGCTAGGACGTGTCACACGCTGCCATCGGCAAGTCCAGCAGGGTTGCCAGGTCTCAGCCAAACTCAATCTCAGAGACCTGAAGCGTTCATGCGTCGTATAAAACAAGCTCGCGTTGTCTGTGGAGCGGGAACACTAAGGAACTGTCCTGCGTCCTGCTTTTCCTGCACTGAAGATCTCCACGGTGTGACCCAGGGGCAGCGGCGGTCCTGTCCCAGTGGGCTTTTGGGCCCGGTTCCTTTTTTTAACTGGTTTTAGCTTTAAAATAATCAGCTTAAATGTGTCTGAGAGTTTTTTAACTTGTTGGTCTTTCAGTGTTTGAGGATGTGGGGAAGATAAATAAACAGGATCTGTGTGTGTGTGTGTGTGTGTGTGTGTGTGTGTGTCTCAGCCATCCTGCTGGTAGAGTTGGTGTACGCGGTGGTCGGGATCGCTTGGCTGGTGCAGTACTACCAACCCTGCTCTGATGTCACGGCTAAAAACCTCGCTCTTGGTTAGTCTCATACACACACACACACACACACACACACACACACACACACACACACACATAATCAGTCACCTAAGCAGTCAGACACCTGTGTGAAGAGGTGATGTGTTACATGTGTGTGTGTTTCAGGTATTGTGGTGTGTAACTGGTTAGTGATCTTCAGTGTGTGTTTCACTATGATGTGCACCTTCGACCCCACGGGAAGAACCTTCGTCAAGCTGAAAGCCACACGTCGCCGCCAGCGCAACCTGACCACATACACACTCCGGTATGACACACATCATGCACACTCGGCTACACACACACACACACACACACACACACACACACACACTCTCAGGTAACTATTCCAGGACCCCACCCCCTCATGACTCTGGCTCTGACCCTGTGTAAGTTTCCTCCAAGGCTTGTAGATTGTGTGTGTGTGTGTGTGTGTGTGTGTGTGCGTGTGTGTGTGTGTGTGTGTGTGCATTTTGTCCTGAGCATTCCTGGCACGTCCAGACAGCTCTCCTCTCCAGACATTAACAAACGCGGCGGTGTATAAACAGTGTGAGGACACGCCTTAGCTCTGACGGTACTGGTGTTATGGCGGTGTGGCGAGCGGGACGGTTGGATCGCTGGGGCTGCTGATGACGTCACCACTGCTGGACGATGGCGTTCTGATAGAGATGGCTGTGTGTCCTGTCAGTAAGGATCACACATAGTGTGTGGTGGAGCTTCCAGGTGTGAGAGTCTGAGTGCTGCCCAGACCCTGAGGAAGCTGGCATTTAGCTCGCGGGGTCTCTGCCTTCACACACACACACACACACACACACACACACACCTGATACTGAGCGGTCAGTCGCTGCTGTTCTCATGGCCACACACTGAGGGAACTCGCTCCAAACCTGCTTCTCTCCATCTTCCTCTCTGAGGAGGTGTGATGAGGATCTGTGACCTGACCAACATCTACAACATACAGTGGCTATAGAAAAGAATCACCCCTTTAAAATAATCACATTCTCAATATTATCCAGCTGTATTTACTCACTGCGACTTTCAACATTCAAGTGAAAAATATAACGCTAACATGTCCGAAAAAATAATAAAAAAACATAATCACTGATTTGGAAAGGGATCACCCCTGTCGTCTCAACCAGGTGAAGCTGATCACCGTTTCCATGGTACATAAAGCACACATTTGATTTCAACTGTGAGCTCAGCTGTGGTGATTTGGATTAGCCGAGCATCAAAAGCTGGAGGATTTCAGTCCCTGGTGGTGCAACTGAGGCTAACAATCAGATAAGGGTCTCAAGGCACTGGATACAAAGTCTTTATCACACAGAAGCACAGTGAAGAATATTGTTTAAAAGTTTAAGGTATTTCGTACAACACAGACCCCCCTGGTCACTCCTTCAACTAGATGAAAGAGCCAGAAGAAGAACTGGTCAGAGAGGGTACCAAAAGGCCAACAGCAACTCTGAAGCAGTTGCAGGAGCGACTACGCTTTGTAAAAACGCAAGTTATGGTCAGATGAGACTAAAATAATTCTTTTTGGCCACAGCATCAAACGTTATGTCTGGTGGAAACCCAATACAGCTCGCCATCCAAATAACACCTTTCCAACAGTGAACATGGAGATGGTACTATCATGTTATGGCGTGTTTCTTACAGCAGGGACTGGAGCACTTGTCAGGATAGAAGGAAAATAAATTGGGCAAAATACCATCAAATTCTTGAAGGAAATCTGCTGCCCTTTGCCAGAGAGTTGTCAATGGGAAGAAGGTTTACCTTCCAACAAGACAATGACCCCAGTGAAGCTCCCGGCGAAACTGACCACATTAAACCTGTGGAATGACTTGAAGACTGCAGTCCACTAACACTCACCAGCAAAGTCAACTCAACTTAAACAGAAAAGTACTGTGCAGAGCTTTGTGTACCGTTGAGAAGGTGATTAGCTTCACCTGGTTGAGTTTACAAGTCAGGAGCGGTGGTCCTTTTCCAAACTAGTCATTCAGTTTTTTTCTGACACGTTGATGATGTTGATGTTGCACTGGGTAAAGTAGGCTGGATAAAACAAACTGTTCGTCTTAATTTCAGGCTGCAAAGCAACAAGATGTGATTGTTTTAAAGGGGTTGATTCTTTCCTATCCCCACTGTGATTAATGTGTGTTTCATTCCTTCTTTTCCTCTCCTCTCCTCTCCGACTCTTAGACACAGGTTAGAGGAAGGTCAGGCCAGCAGCTGGAGTAGGAGACTCAGGTTCTTTATGTGCTGCACCAGAGCTAAGGACACACAGTCTGTAAGCATGCACGCGCACATACACACACACACACACACACACACACACACACAGAACTAACATTGCTAATAACAGTGTGTAAACAGAGACTCGTCCTGTATACAGATGGTGAACATTAACGGCGTGTTGCTCTCTGCTTTCTCAGGATGCCTACTCGGAGGTGGCGAGTCTCTTCGCCGAGTTCTTCAGGGATCTGGACATCGTCCCCAGTGACATCATTGCCGGCCTGGTGCTGCTCCGGCAGAGACAAAGAGCTAAGAGATCTGCTATCTTGGACCAGGTACGAACCAGAACCGGCTTAGTTCACATACCGGACACATGCAACGTGAGTTCTGTTAGATTTCAGACATGTATGTGTGTTTGTGTCCCTTAGCCAAACAACGACATCTTAGCCTTCCTTTCTGGGATGCCGGTAACGCGTAGTACACGCTACCTGGATCTGAAGAACTCGGTGAGAACATGTGTGTGTGTGAAGACTTGTTCCTCCTGTGACCTGTAGGTGCGAGTGTGTAATCGTTCTCTCTCACGCAGACGGAGATGGCCATGTATAAGGAGGTGTGTTACTACATGCTGTTCGCCATGGCAGCGTACGGCTGGCCCATGTACCTGCTGAGGAACTCCACCTGCGGCCTCTGCAGGCTCCTCAGCTCCTGCACGTAAGAACCGTTCTCCAGCACATGACCAGGAGCAGCTAGACTGGGAGGGTGTGTGAGGGGCTGAGCGGAGAAGAGTTAAACATTCACCAGGAAGAGGAACAGTAACAATGAAGAGGAGGACGCAGGGAGCAGTTACCAGGGTATCAGTCAAGTACTGGTAGTGTCACTGGTAGTTCCAGTGGTAGTTTTACTGGTAGTTTTGCTGGTAGTTTCACTGGTAATGTCATTGGATGGTTTACTGATGGGTCCAGTGGTTGTTTTACTGGTAGTTTCAGTTGTCGTTTTACTAGTGGGTTCACTGGTAGCTTCACTGGTAGTTTTAGTGATCGTTTTAGTGGTAATTTTGCTGGTAATTTTAGTGGTAGTTTTACTGGTGGGTTCACTGGTGGTTTTACTGGTAGTTTTAGTGATCGTTTTTAGTGGTAGTTTTACTGGTAGTGTTATTGGTTGTATTACTGGTAGTTTCAGTGGTAGTTTAAACTGATAGTTTCATTGGTTGTTTTCACTTATAATTTCAGTGATTATTTTCCTGGTAGGTTCAGTGGTAGTTTTACTGGTAGTTTTACTGATAGTATCAGTGTTTGTTTTATTAAAATATTCATTTGTAGTTTTACAGCTAATTTTACTGGTAGGTTCTTTGGTAGTTTCAGTGGTCATTTTACGGGAAGTTTCACCGGTAGTTTAATTGGTTGTTACACTTATAATTTTAGTGGTTGTTTTACCGGTAGCTTCAGTGGTTGTTTTACTATAGGTTCCCTGGTAGGCTCCCTGCTAGTTTTACAGGTAGTTCCACTGGTGGGTTCAATTGTAGTTTTACAGGTAGTTTCAGTGATAGTTTTACTGTTAGTTTTAGTTGTAGTTTTACTGGTCGACACGGCGGAGAGCAGAGAAGTGGAGCTCGACAGTGTTTTTTAACATCACTGTAGGTTTGATCACTAAACGTGTTTAATCCTGATGGACAGGGACTTGGATCTTCTGTCTGTTCATAAGATACACAGTGAGTAGAGCGGTGTAATTAAATCACTTACACAGGTTAATGGATGTTTCGCTGGTTGAATCGATTCATTGAATCAACGAGTCACTTTTCAATTTGGAATCAATTCACTTTTTACACACGTTTTTTTTAAAGTAAATTTAAACATTAAACGCTCTAAAATGGATAAATCCATTAAAATTTACCACAAACTCTTCAGAGAAGAGAAGCTGCTTCCATTTTCTGAAAAGTACTTATACTCTCGTTTAGCAAGAGTATAACCACTACTGGTGCAATACTGCCACCTTCTGGACTGTTGTGTGAAGTGGAAGAAGAAAGGGTTAAGACGTGACTTTTAAACACGCAGCACTCTCTCTCTCTCGCCCTGTTACTCTCTCTCTCTCTCTCTTTTTCTGTCCCTCTCTCTCTCTCTGTCCCTCTCTCTCTCGCCCTGTTCCTCTCTCTCTCTCTCTCTCTCTCTCTCTTTTTCTGTCCCTCTCTCTCTCTCTCTGTCCCTCTCTCTCTCTCTCTGTCCCTTTCTCTCTGTCCCCCTCTCTCTCTCCCTCTCTGTCCCTCTCTCTCTCTCTCTCTTTTTCTGTCCCTCTCTCTCTCTCTCTGTCCCTCTCTCTCTCTCTCTGTCCCTTTCTCTCTGTCCCCCTCTCTCTCTCCCTCTCTGTCCCTCTCTCTCTCTCTCTCTGTCCATCTCTCTCTGTCCCTCTCTCTCTCTCTGTCCATCTCTCTCTGTCCCTCTCTCTCTCTTTCCCTCTCTCTCTCTGTCCCTCTCTCTCTGTTAGCTGCACGTCTGGCTCCAGGTCTCGTCTCTCCCAGTCTGTAACAGTAGAGGAGGACAACTGCTGCGGCTGTAACGTCCTCGCTATCCGCCGACAGTTTTTGGACCGGGACCTTAAACAGGTTCAGATCGTCTACACATCCTGCCATGATGCGGTGAGAGAACGCGAACACACACACAAACACAGTTTGTGAAGCAGTTTTTTTAATCTTTGTCCTCAGAGGAGTGCTCACATGCGCCCCCTAGCTGCAGTTTGAATCAGACGATCAGAAATTTCATTTATTGTAGAAGTTAGCATTAAAGTCTACGTGTGTTCCTCTGTTTTCCAGAAGAAATGTCTTGAGCTGCACAGAGCGGCGCCTCCGTCCTCATGGTGCCAACAGTCAGGTGATGAATAATAACCTGTGTTGTTGTTGTTGTTGTCGTAGGTTTACGAGACGCCGTTCTACGTAGCGGTGGATCATGGAAAGAAGAAAGTCGTAATTAGCATCCGAGGAACGCTTTCACCTAAAGTGAGCTCTCTTATACACACACACACACACACACACACACGTTTACATTTCAAAAATGATTTATTGATAATACTTTGTATCTCTGTCTCAGGATGCCCTGACTGATCTCACTGGAGACTCGGAGCGGTTGCCTGTTGAGGAACATCACGGTGTCTGGCTTGGGCATAAGGTACACACACACACACACACCCACACACCCACACACACACACACTGCAACATTGCTCCATAAAAACAATCTGTTCCTCTCTCTCTCTTTAGGGAATGGTTTACTCAGCGGAGTACATTAAGAAGAAGCTGGAGCAGGACATGATTCTGTCCCAGGCTTTTGGCAGAGATTTGGTATGTCTGGGTTTGTTTGTTTATTTGTTTTTTGTTTATTTGTTTTGATTCCTGGGTGGACTGATCTTTAATCATGTCTCCAGAGAACTGGAGCTGTGTGTGTGTGTGAGCTCTGTGTGTGTGTGAGCTCTGTGTGTGTGTGTGTGTGTGCGTGTGTGAGCTCTGTGTGTGTGTGTGTGTGTGAGCTCTGTGTGTGTGTGTGAGCTCTGTGCGTGTGTGTGAGCTCTGTGCGTGTGTGTGTGTGTGTGTGTGTGTGTATAGTCTCAGGGAGCAGCTGTAAATATACCACACAACTAATCAGATGTTACACTCGTGTGTGTGTGTGTGTGTGTGTGTGTGTGTGTGTGTGTTGTGTCTCAGAGTAAGGGGACGATGCACTACGGGCTGGTGATCGTGGGTCACTCTCTGGGCGCGGGCACCGCCGCCATCCTGTCCTTCCTGCTCCGCCCTCAGTACCCCACGCTGCGCTGCTACGCCTACTCTCCGCCCGGGGGCCTGCTCAGGTCAGACACACTCCTCACTCAGAGCACGGCCTGTTAAAGTCAAACCCTCTGTGAAACCCTCTGTGTGTGTGTGTGTGTGTGTGTGTGTGTGTGTGTGTGTGTGTATAACTGCGTCTCTTCTGCAGCGAGGATGCGATGGAGTACTCAAAAGAGTTTGTCACCTCAGTGGTGCTGGGTAAAGATCTCGTCCCCAGGTGGGTTCTGCACCAGACTGTGTGTGTGTGTGTGTGTGTGTGTGTGTGTGTGTGTGTGTTGCTTACCCATAAGTGATTTGTACGTCCTCAGGATCGGCCTCTCTCAGCTCGAGGGTTTCCGTCGACACCTGCTCGAAGTGCTGCAGAAGAGCGATAAGCCGAAGGTTAATACACACACACACACACACACACACACACACAGTCCCTCACTGATTATATGATGCATAAGCATGTCGTGTAAGTGTAGACATCATGTTTATGAAAATATGAAAATATTTAAAGATGTTGTGACCCCTGAATACATCAGTCACCTCACACACACACACACACACACACACACACACACACACACTCAGTTCAGAAGGCTTTATTGGCGTGGATGTTATAAAGTAAAGACATTGTTGCCAACCTGATTATAGATGTTTGATGACATTATAATTAATATTTATCTAAATCTATAAATATTATAAACATTTAAAATATGAAATAATAACACACCTCTCTGTCTCCGCCTCTCAGTGGAGGATCATCATAGGAGGCACTAAGTGTATCCCCAAGACGGAGCTGCCGTTAGAGGACGACCCCCCGTCCCAGGGCGTGACCCCGTCCACCTCCCGGCTGTGTCTCCACCCCAGTGACCTGAGCATCGCCCTGTCTGCCTCCACGCCCCTCTACCTGCCCGGGCGCATCATCCACGTCGTACACAACCACCCGCCCGAAACCTGGTCCTGCCCTCTCCTGACTCACACACACACACACACACACACACACACACACACACACACACACACACACACACACAGAGCTCACACACACACACACACACACACACAGAGCTCACACACACACTCCACACACACTCCACACACACTGCACACACACACACAGAGCTCACACACACACACAGAGCTCACACACACACACACACACACACACACACACACAGAGCTCACACACACACTCCACACACACTGCACACACACACACAGAGCTCACACACACACACACACACACACAGAGCACACACACACACACAGAGAGAGCTCACACACACACACACACAGAGAGCTCACACACACACACACAGAGCTCACACACACACACACACAGAGCTCACACACACACTCCACACACACTCCACACACACTGCACACACACACACAGAGCTCACACACACACACACACAGAGCTCACACACACACACACAGAGCTCACACACACACTCCACACACACACACACACACACTGCACACACACTCCACACACACACACACACACACTCCACACACACACCCACACACACACACACTCCACACACACACTGCACACACACACACTCCACACACACACTCCACACACACACCACACACACTCCACACACACACTCCACACACACACCACACACACTCCACACACACACTGCACACACACACACAGAGCTCACACACACACACACACAGAGCTCACACACACACACACAGAGCTCACACACACACTCCACACACACACACACACACACTGCACACACACACCACACACACACACACACACTCCACACACACACACACACACTCCACACACACACTCCACACACACACACACTCCACACACACACTGCACACACACACACTCCACACACACACTCCACACACACACCACACACACTCCACACACACACTCCACACACACACCACACACACTCCACACACACACTCCACACACACACCACACACACTCCACACACACACTCCACACACACACCACACACACTCCACACACACACTCCAGACACACACACACACACACACCACACACACTCCACACACACACTCCAGACACACACACACACACACCACACACACTCCACACACACACTCCACACACACACACTCCACACACACACTCCACACACACTGCACACACACTCCACACACACACACACACACTCCACACACACACTGCACACACACAGACTCCACACACACACTCCACACACACACTCCACACACACACCACACACACTCCACACACACTCCACACACACACTCCACACACACACACACTGCACACACACACACACTCCACACACACACTCCACACACACTCCACACACACACCACACACACTCCACACACACACTCCAGACACACACACACCACACACACTCCACACACACACTCCAGACACACACACACACACACCACACACACTCCACACACACACTCCAGACACACTCCACACACACACTCCACACACACACACACACACTCCACACACACACCACATACACTCCACACACACACTCCAGACACACACACACACACTCCACACACACTCCACACACACACTCCAGACACACACACACACACACCACACACACTCCACACACACACTCCAGACACACTCCACACACACACTCCACACACACACACACACACTCCACACACACACCACACACACTCCACACACACACTCCAGACACACACACACACACACACACACACTCCACACACACACTCCAGACACACACACACACACACACACACTCCACACACACACTCCACACACACACACTCCACACAAACTCCACACACACACACACACTCCACACACACACCACACACACTCCACACACACTCCACACACACACTCCACACACACACCACACACACTCCACACACACACACCACACACACACACACTCCACACACACACTGCACACACACACACTCCACACACACACTCCACACACACACCACACACACTCCACACACACACACCACACACACTCCACACACACACTCCAGACACACACACACACACACTCCACACACACTCCACACACACACTCCAGACACACACACACACACCACACACACTCCACACACACACTCCACACACACACTGCACACACACACACTCCACACACACACTCCACACACACTGCACACACACTCCACACACACACACACACACACACACTCCACACACACACTCCACACACACTGCACACACACTCCACACACACACACACACACACACACTCCACACACACACAGACTCCACACACACACTCCACACACACACTCCACACACACACCACACACACTCCACACACACACTCCACACACACACACACTGCACACACACACACACTCCACACACACACTCCACACACACACCACACACACTCCACACACACACTCCACACACACACCACACACACTCCACACACACACTCCAGACACACACACACACACACCACACACACTCCACACACACACTCCAGACACACTCCACACACACTCCACACACACTCCAGACACACACACCACACACACTCCACACACACACTCCAGACACACTCCACACACACACTCCACACACACACACACACACTCCACACACACACTCCACACACACACTCCACACACACACTCCACACACACACACACTCCACACACACACCTCACACACACTCCACACACACACTCCACACACTCCACACACACACTCCAGACACACACACACACACACCACACACACTCCACACACACACTCCAGACACACTCCACACACACACTCCACACACACACACACTCCACACACACACTCCACACACACACTCCACACACACACTCCACACACACACTCCACACACACACACACTCCACACACACACCGCACACACACTCCACACACACACTCCACACACACACTCCACACACACACACTCCACACACACTCCACACACCCACTGCGCACACACACACACACACACACACTCCACACACACACTGCACACACTGCACACACACACACTCCACACACACACACACACTGCACACACACACACTCCACACAATCCACACACACACTCCACACACACACACTCCACACACTGCACACACACTCCACACACACACCAAACACATTCCACACACACACACTCCAGACACACACTCCACACACACACTCCACACACTGCACACACACACTCCACACACACACACCGCACACACACACTTCACACACTTTTATTTAATTCTGTTTTATTCAGTTTTTCAGGAATTTTTTATTCCCTCGTTTCCTCTCTTTCTCTTCTGTACCTCTCACCTGGCCTTAACGAATGATGTCATAGTGTTTAATAACCAGGTCTTTAGTAATAAAAATTTAATGAGTGCAATTATTTATAGCTCTAATAAAATGAAACAAGCTGTTAATGGACAGAGGGAATAAACCCTCTCTCCCTCCCTCTCTCTCTCTCTCTCTCCCCCCCTTTATCCCCCCTCTCTCTCCCTCCCTCTCTCCCCCTCTCTCCCTCTCCCCCCCTCTCTATCTCTCTCTCTCCCTCTCTCTCTCCCTCCCTCTCTCTCTCCCTCCCTCTCCCCCCTCTCTCTTTCTCTCCCTCTCTCTCTCTCTATCCCCCCTCTCTCTCCCTCTCTCTCTCTCTGTAGCTGTGGTCAGGAGGAGCCCACCTACTCGGCTCTTTGGGGCGACAACAAAGCCTTTGATGAGGTCATCATCTCTCCGGCCATGCTGAATGAACACATGCCTCACGTGGTGTTGGACGGCCTTAATAAGGTGTGTGTGTGTGTGTGTGTGTGTGTCTGTGGTCTGTCCCACTGCTGGTGGTTGCGGTTGTGGTTCTCCTTTGGGGTATCTATACTGAAGCACTCTTTTACACACACACACACACACACACACACACACACACACACAGAGCAGGTAAGCTTTACTTTGTTAAACACGTGTGTAGGATGTTTTTATTATTAGGCTGAGATTATGTGGAGTGTTTGTGTGTGTAAGCTGTTGCTATGAAAACACTACAGTCTTAGACCGAGCACTTTAATATAAACATGGTGTTACAGCTGGAACTGCTGCACACACACACACACTGCACACACACACTGCACACACACACACACAGACTGCACACCTTCTGACCAATCAGAGTGGAGAACTCAGTCACGCTGTAGAGTAAATAACACAGAATACTGAAGGTTCTTGTTCTTCCCTGCTGCCTCTTACTGAGCCTGAGGTCACTGCATGGGAACGGGAGCTCACTGGTGTTACAGCGCTCTGGTGTGTGTGTGTATGTGTGTGTGTGTGTGTGTGTGTGTGTGTGTGTGTGATGCTCAAGCGATACTAGCTGAAGGGACCTGTGTAAAGTCTCAGATTTCATGCAGCTCTGTGTAAAGCGGTGCCGTTTGTCAAAGCTGGGTTCTTATGGCAGTGTGACCCTCTCTCTCATGCCAAAGAAAGGAGTCAGTGTAAGGAGAGGAGGCGTGGCCTCTGAGAGTCAGCGTATGGAGAGGAGGCGTGGCCTCTGAGAGTCAGTTTAAGGAGAGGAGGCAGCGCCTCTGAGAGTCAGTTTATGGAGAGGAGGCGTGGCCTCTGAGAGTCAGCGTATGGAGAGGAGGCGTGGCCTCTGAGAGTCAGCGTAAGGAGAGGAGGCGTGGCCTCTGAGAGTCAGCGTAAGGAGAGGAGGCGTGGCCTCTGAGAGTCAGCGTAAGGAGAGGAGGCGTGGCCTCTGAGAGTCAGCGTAAGGAGAGGAGGCGTGGCCTCTGAGAGTCAGTGTAAGGAGAGGAGGCGTGGCCTCTGAGAGTCAGTGTAAGGAGAGGAGGCGTGGCCTCTGAGAGTCAGCGTATGGAGAGGGGGCGTGGCCTCTGAGAGTCAGCGTAAGGAGAGAAGGCGTGGCCTCTGAGAGTCAGCGTAAGGAGAGGAGGCGTGGCCTCTGAGAGTCAGTGTAAGGAGAGGAGGCGTGGCCACTGAGAGTCAGTGTAAGGAGAGGAGGCGTGGCCTCTGAGAGTCAGTGTAAGGAGAGGAGGCGTGGCCTCTGAGAGTCAGTGTAAGGAGAGGAGGCGTGGCCTCTGCTATGATCTTTCTCACTGTTATGGTTTTGTATGAGCATCATGTTGCTCTTTTTTTGACTTTTTGTCTCCCTCTCAAATAATGTGTTTTTCCTCCGCAGCTTCTCCCATTCATGAGAATTTAAGGAAACATTTATTAGAAAGTGCCGACGTGTTTGAGGTGTTTTATCTTTAAAACTGTGTTCAGTGGGCAGGAGACTCCCTCTCTCTCTCTCTCTCTCCCCATCTCTCTCCCTCTCTCTCTCCCCTCTCTCTCCCCATCTCTCTCCCTCTCCCCTCTCTCTCCCCATCTCTCTCTCTCTCTCTCTCCCTCCCCCCCTCTCTCCCCCACTCTCTCCCCATCTCTCTCTCTCTCTCTCTCCCTCCCCCCCTCCTCTCTCCCCATCTCTCTCTCTCTCTCTCCCCCCACTCTCCCCCCACTCTCTCCCCATCTCTCTCTTCCTTTCTCTCTCTCTCTCCCTTTCTCCCCCCCTCACTCTCTCTCCCTCTCTCTCTCTTTCTGTGGTGGTGTGGACTTCTCCTTGGCTCCTGCAACTTCCCCTTGACCTTCTCTTCCCGAGCGTGTGTGTGTGTGTGTGTGTGTGTGTGTGTGTGTGTGTGTGTGAGATTGACAGTAATGTAACCTCTGGTATGTGTTCGCAGGTGCTGGAAAACCCCTTTTATCTTTCAGACCTCTTTGCCACCAAGGACGAGGAGCCTCTCACTCCGGTGTCGTTTTTTATCGATCGAACTCCTCCAGATTCGCCCCTCACTCCCCTGCTGTCCTGCGACCCGTTCGTTTTCGATTCGTCCCCCGCCCCCCCGCCCGTCACACACACATCCGTGCAGGACCAGGAGCAGGAGGAAAGTTCACCGCAGCACGCTGTAGATCCATCATCAGCCTCTCCTGCAGCTCCAGGAGGAATAGTCTGATTCGACCCAAACGTTTCCACCGGCTGAGGTCCGGTGTCTGAAAGTTGCTTGTTTAGTTTGGAGGCTGTGAGTAACGTAATGCGACATCAGTAACCATCGTGCAGCTTAAACAGATTTGTGTTCTTGAAGGCGGGACTCGTCCACAGGACCGCGTTACTACAGGACCGGGTGTTTGTTTACAGTTAGACCTGATAAAAAACTGTTTAGTGTTTTATTACCGTGCATCCTTTCATTCAATCTTTCTTTTTCTTTTCCTTAATTTTAAAAGTTTATTTCCAAAATACATAATGGAAAACTCCTCCTGATAACTTCAGAGATTTACTTTATACTGTAGCTCTCTGGACTTTTCATCAATCTCAATTTTTATCTTTTATTTCTTGTCAGAGAGTCAGCACACACACGTCCTTTAGGAAACTGTTACACTACATTAAATATATTTTTTGCAAAAAACTGCCAACAGAAGGAGAGTGCAGGAAAACTTCTGATCTCCAGCGACAGAGTAACGGAGCTAGCGCAGGACGCCGAGCGTCTCCTGTTCGCCGGACCGTCCCGCTCATTCCCTGCTCGTTCGGTGAAGGTGTAGTATTTATAAAGCGCCGTTAGATAACTCTCTGCTGCTGAACGTTTCCCGCGTTGCTATGACAACTAGCCAATAAGAAGTATGTGGTGTGGTGTTGTGAAGGGGAGTGTGTGCAGTAGTTACTGTCGGGCCGCTCGTCCACTTCCTGTCGCGGTCTGTCTCAGCTCCTCTGTTCGCAGGACGATTAAACTCGTCCAGGAGACACTCTGGACACTTTCTGATCACCGTGTGGCGCTAAAGTCAAACACTGAGCTGAGTAGCGTTGATGCTTTGATTTAGCGAGTCGCCGTTGAGTCGCTTCATGACTGCTCCTCTTATTTTAACACTCCTGAGAGGTGTGTGTGTGTGTGTGTTTGTGCTACTGATTCCTCAGCTGCAGTGAAAAGCTGAATCATATATTAGTATTAGTATTCAACACACACACACACACACACACACCATGAACACTGAACAGTGTTAAAACATTACATTTCACCTCCTCATAACTCCTTCCCTGTGTGTTCTTCACTGCACGTCTCCGTTTCTCACTACAGACCTAAAGCTATTTATGGTTGTTGCCATGGTTACGCAGGCCCGGGATGACATCCAGCAGCCGCAGAGCATCCAGTCTGTAGTGTGATCCGCTTCAGCCTGCCGTGCCTCTGTGTTAAACATGTTTACGTATGAACACACACACACACACACACACACACACACTCACCAGTGCTGTACAGAGTATAGCGTGATCCTCGAGTTAACACACCTGGAATGTTTAACTGATGTGGTATTAACGTGCACAGCTTGCTGATTAAATCACACACAAGCGTCATGCGAGTCGTGACGTATCACACGGAGCGATAATTACTGTCACGTTTTTTTGTCACTTGTATTAATGATGTTTTATCTCTGCACTCTATAACCTCATGGTGTCTCCACGTGCAGTTTGTCTTTACTTTCTTTCTAACCTCCCGAACACATTTCATCGTCTGTATTAAGTGTTATGTTTTAAACTTGTTTTAATCTAATGACTAATAAACGAACCATCAGCATTTCATCCCCATCGGCTGTGTGACTGCAGTGAGTGTGAGCACATCATCATCCAGGGGTCATGACGGGTCATGTAGTCTCACAGTCTCATTAACACCATTGTTTAATATTATACACAAAAATCTATAGTGTGTTTATTTATCAGACAGGAAATACATGAGGGGCGTTCAAGTCAAACCGGGACATGTGATGATATTTCTGCTGTATGAAGGTGTAAAAGTGCTGGACGTTTCCAGAAGACTTTGATCCCGGGCGGGTGATGAGACTCTCAGCCGCAGTAAAACATCTGAAGGTCTAAAGCAGCCTCTAGTGAGACACTGGGATAAGTGTGTTAGTGTAGGAGGGGATTATATAGAGGAATAAAGGAGTGTTTACTCTCAGGACTGTGACGATCAAAAGTCCTGCTTTGACTTGAACGCCCCTCATATAACAGGACCAAAGAAGTGAATTTTTTTTGCTGTGAAAAACAACAACTAAACAAGTGAAAACAAAACAAAAAAAATGATTTAATCATAATTATTTATAGTTTCTTCACATGAAATAACATCAAACCCAATCTAACATTCTTTCTCCTCCTTCTAGACAAACCTACCAATGTTTAAATTCTTTGTTCTATCAGCAGATTAGTTTAAGACTTTATTTATAGAAATAATAAAATAAAACGATCTGCCAATACAACAAGAACGTGTTGCTTAAAAATGAGTAGCATGTGTCTAGGAATAGATTTAAATATCTTAGTCTGGATTTAAAATGCTTTGATGGACAGAAACGCGAGGATGGTGGGCGTCACTGCATGATTAGGTTTAATGGACCTGCATCGACGCGTCCACACTCACCATTCAGCAGGACAAAGAGCAGCGCTTGATCCAGCACCTCCTCGTCAACCACATGAATGGAACGAGCCTGAGGATGCTCTCCTGACACAGGAGCTCAGTGTGTGATTCTATCCAGGAAGTTTTGTGTCTCTTCGGATTACAATCCTAATAGCAGATGCTCTCTAAATGAAGGAAGGGGGCACAAAGTTTTGCTCACTTAAAGGAATGATAAAGATAATTCATTGTGTCCTAATTAATATTGTTTTGTGTGTTATTGAGTGTTCAGGACATACATTTTAGCATGACACAATGTCCTTGCTGTAGTGTGTGTGTGTGTGTGTGTGTGTGTGAGAGAGAGAGAGCACAATACAGATGTAATGACTTGACGTGACTCAACATTGTACCAGTGACACACACACACACACACACACAAATAATACACACTGTAGACTTCAGAGTGTGTATATATAGACTACTGCTTCCTGATGATCGGACTCGTCTACACACTCGTCTTCCTGAAAGTTCATTCCAGCTTTACTCCTTACACTCCTCTCTCCTCCTTCTCCTTCCACCTCCTCCGTCCTTTTTCCAGGTTTTGGAGAACTACAACAAGGGCAAGACGGCTCTTCTGTCCGCTGCTAAAATCATGGTGAGCCCAACCGAAGTGGACCTGAACGCCGAGACCTACTTCCACGGCGTCTCCAACTCCCACGAGCCCACGCCGCAAACCCAGCACCGCAGGAACAGCAGCGTCCGGTGAGCTTCGTTGGCACACACACACTCAGCCCCGCTGACATCACAGCAGGACCTCGGCATATCAATTCAATCTGTTCCTAAGACGAGTTCTTAAGGTGAAATGTCGTATTGTGAAACACGTTGTCCCATAGGGAATAATGTAAATGCAGATAATCCAGGCCAGCCATCCAAAAATATCACCAGTATTACCAATGTCCAACACTATAATCATATTTTTGCATATAAAAACAATCAAAACAGTTTCAGTTCCCAAGGTGAAAATCCGTGAGACAGGGCATTCGTATGTTGAGGTTCCACTGTTGATATGAAATGATGTCGATGATGTCAGAACACACATAATTAGTTGAAGAGAATCTGCTTGTGAACAGTTGACATGTCACATGACTGCAGCGATTATTAGAGGATATTCTTAAATTATTAGCAGCATCACGAACACCAAAAGCAGCCCAGGCCAAAGATGTTGATTACTGCTGGATGATGGAGCACAGTGAGGAGGAGGAGGAGGAGGAGGAGGAGGTTAGAGAGGCAGCAATCAGTTCTTTTAAGAATTCAATGCTTGAGGATTTCTGTAGGAAATATCGGGTCACAGCGTCTCCAAATGTCCATTCAGCCTTTACATCCGGTCAGGTAACTGTTCAAGAAGTCCTGCAAAAAAAAATCCTCATCTGTCGTCTAATCACTAGACACAACTAGGCTTCACGTAGACACAACTCAGGAATCGCTATGGCATGCATCCAGGTTGTGTTCGGCATAAATGGGTCTCACACCAATTAAAGTACCAAGAGATTTTAAATTAAAACCTGTGCCAAAAAGCTACATAACACTCACAGCACGTGGATCAACAGGGCTGGAGCATCTCCGGAGATTTCTGTATGAAACAGGAGATACCTTTTATAATGTCAGGGGGAGGGGGTTTAAAATAATTTTGATAAATGTGACCATTTGACGAAAGGATTGTTTAAGGATGCCAATAAATATAGTGATGGTATATGTATGTATATTAAACTATATAGAACATTATGTACTACACATTGTAATACACACTGTGCACGACATTAGAGCAGCGTAATGTATTCTAGCTTCATGGATTTAGTCCTAATGGGATCATGTGATCTGTCTGATCGTAACCACGGGCCCTGTCCTCTCTCACTCTCGTTCTCTCTAGAGGAAGCACATATGGTAGTATGCAGTTCCCCCTCAGGGTCAGTAGAGAAGCACAGCGTAGATGAAGTCCTGCCGCATTAACTTAACCTGCATTTCCTTTTTCTCCCTTTTCTCCCTCCACCTTCATGGCCATGTCTCTTCCATCTTCTTTTAACATCTTTAATCCATACATCTGTACCTTTCTTTTATTTTTAATTTCATATCTTTTACTCTATTTTGTTTTCCAACCTTTTCTGTACACTCATATATATCCATCGCTTTTGCTTCCTCCTTCGCTCCCTCCCTGTCCTCTTCCTTCTCTTCTGTAGCTCCTGCGCTCGATCCGAGATTTCTCTGGATGGTTTTTCGGAGTGCCCTCCTCCAGCCGTGCCTGTGGTGCTGATGGGCGCTCGTGAGCGCTTGGCCCTGGAGCTGCGAGAGCGAAAGGCTCCGTTGGCGGTCATGGAAAGCCTTTCGGACGTCGACTCGGTCTACAGCATGGACTCCCGCCGCTCTTCAGCTGCTTTCAGAGGATCACCGTGTCTCGGAACGCTCCCTTTCCCGCTCGACGCCCCGATTCCTGAAGAGAATCCATCCCTGAGCTCACGAACTGAGCTAATTCAGGCCTCACCTGAGCGAGAACTTTTGGGCCAAACCGGGCCTTGCTGCCCCTCACCACCAGAACTCGCATTACCTCCCAGTGAAAGCCACAGCCTCTCTCCAGAACTTGCGGTACCTTCTAATCAAGGCCGTTCCCTTTCTCAAATCAACCGTGGTGGCCATTTTACCCGGTTTGCATACAAACACACGGGTGAGGGTCAGACAGGCCAGCAGAAGGCACTTTTACGCTCCAAATCGGAAAGTTTTGAAGTGGTTCAGAGGTCTAACAGCAAGAACTCAAGTCCTGTGGTACCCTGGACAGGGATTACAAAGAAGCAACGAGGAGAGAATACAAAAACTGATGGTGTGAAGAAAGAGGTGCGAGTAACTCCACTGTCCAACGGAAACACCAGTCAGGCAGTGCTGGAGTTTGCTCAGTACCTGGATTCCCTTTTCAAGCTAGACGGAAGCGACTCTCTTCCTCTGGACAATTCTGACGCAGAGTCCGAGTCGGGACGTGGCTCTTCAGTTCAGACGGAAGAACAGCGCATGGAGGATTTGGATAGCGAGCAGCAGCTACTGGCCAGAGCCACACTTGAGCCTAACCTCGTCCCTAAGCCTCCTCGAACCTTTGCCGGCTCCACCGAACCCGAGTCCGGTGTCTCTCTCTCTCCGTCCTTCCCTTTATCCTCGTCCGGAGAGATGAACGACCTCTCGCCTGTCAATCACACCGTCCTACGGACTCCCGCTGCTTCCTCTTACGAAGAGAACACGTTATCATCTGTAGTGTAGTGCGAGACGGACTTCAGAAAATCGGCTTTTTCGGTGTCTGTACGTTTAATTTTCCAGTTCTCTCTTCAGACCTCTCTTGAGGTCCTTCCTAACTGTAAAGTGGTGGCATGGGGGAATTTGATCCTCGCTCTAAAAAAGATGCATGCGTAGCAACTTGTTCAAGACGTCTAGGCTGAGAAGCATTCAGAAACCTCATTTTGTACGACAGGTGGACGTTTATATGCCAGCGCAGTCTACATGCACTGATTACGAAGGGTTTCTCATGAAAACAAGGACACACAAAGACGCTTCACACAACAACATTCTCGTCGAGCCTGAGCTTATGTTTACATTTACGTCAAAGCCACCGAACAGCACGCGCAGAGCGGATTGCAGGTTAGCGGGTGACAAGTCGCGGACGGAGTGATACTTCCTCAGGGCTTTTAAGAGCAGAGATGAAAGAAAGATAGAAAATTATTTCTGTGTTTATACCTTTTGGATTAAGGACGGCGTGGCGTGTTTTGTTGAGCATGTGCACAAAGTTTGGGGGCCTTTTTTTATTTTTACTTTTAATTTACAACTCTGTTTTGGTGTGCATGAGAAAATATTTAAAAAATGAATGCTAATTTATAGCTCTTTTTGTCAATATTTCCCAGCCAAATATGTGTAGGAAATGACCTGCAAAGAAAAAAACACCTACATGGATTTATTGGTATTATATTTATTAGTATTTTTTCATGTTTTGCCGTATCAATGCGCCGCCGTGAGGCATGCACACCAGGCACCGACTTACAGAAGACTTTTTTTAATTTAAGTTAAGGAATCAAATCAAGAACACGTAGCAGCAACTGGTCTTTTTTAGGGAGTCTCAGTCTCTCTTATACACACATACACACACATATCTGCATTTTTATCATTTCTACTGCTGTTGCTATGACTTCTGTTGCGTTACTCAGTGGTTTTATCTTTATGATGAATATTTCAGTAACTGTTCCAGTGCGACTTGCCTTTTCTAAATTTTTTTTCCTGAATGATGTGTTTTGATTTGAAACTTTTTTATTCTTTTTTTTTAATAGCAGGAGTTCATTTTGTGTTTGTAGGAAAACTACAGCAGTGGGACACTTTCAGCACTAAACCTTTTTAAAGTAAGTGCCCCCCTCCTGATATGGCATTATAACAGCACATGCCTACTTTCATTCCATCCAGGCCAGTTTTTCCTCTCAGTGATAAAAGCTCCAGGTTACTGATCCTGTACAAATCCTCACCCTTCGTTCCCCTTAGCGTCCCTCGCTGCTGTACTCTTCCCTCTACGTGATCGTAAATAGCTGTTTATTTTATGCAAGTAAATCTCCCATCTTGTTTTTTTTTTCTTCTTCAGTTTAACTAAATAATAATGAAATAAATATTCCACTTTGACATTCTAATGACAAATGGCTGTATCATGTACCATAGTAATGACTTTATCTGAAATCTATAACTATATGGAGTATATAATATAAATATTTCAGGGGTGGGCGGGGTTTATCTGTGCATATACACTGATTTATTAAACGAATCAGTAAGAGTAGCCATTAATCGTCTGAAGACACTTTTCTTTCTATTGTTGCCAGATAACTTGCCGGTCCTTACTTTTCATCATGAATGAGAATGTATTTAAAAAAAAAAAAAAAACTGCCTGCGTGCACACACAAACACACTCACACACATATACACACACACACATGCACACACACACACACACACACACACACACACAATGTACTTTGCCTGTAAAATAATAAAACACTACAGATTTCAGACATTCTCATGTTGTTTTGTTCTCTTATTTCTGATTCTCAAACACACGGTCGAACAAGTGGAGCTGAAGAGCTCGGTGATTTAACAACCTGGCTTATGGCAAAGATGATGACCTTTAGTACGAATCAGTTACTCATTTCTTTTTGTCAAATGTAAGCACTTGTCTTGTAAACTAGAGGTTTGTAGGAGCGACAACAGCTGGCTTTGAGAGCTGACTTTCCATAGATGAACAAGCCTAAGACTGCGAACGACGTGTGCGGTGCCAAGCGTGGGCTGGTGTGAAGTGGTTTAAAGAACTACCTCTGGACTCTGGTGCAGTGGAAACGTGTCCTCCGGAGTGATGAATCATCCTTCACAGTCTGATGGAAGAACTTGGGTTTGGTGGACGAGAGGGAGAACGCTATCTACAGAAGGGTGGGGTGTTGGTGGTAGAGCGTGGCGGAGGAGGGACAGCAGTACGGGGCTGTTTCTTCTGATTTCTTGCCACTGAAGGGTGTTGCTAATGTCAGCGTTTTGAACATCATGGCAACAGTTTGGGGGGGAAACCTGAAAGACCTGGTCCAACATCAGCACTTGACCTTGTAGTTACTGACATTTTGATGACATTCCGGTTGAAATCCAGTAGGTTACATGACAGGGAACTCTAGGTCTCACTCCTTCTCCAACCGTGCCTTGTAAAGTCGATTTTCAATTCCAGTCTTTCTTAAAACGTCTAAAGCGTCCTTTCCTGATTTTTTCTTCACTTGTTTTGTGTCTTGAACTCTTCATCTGCTTTATCCTGCACTTTCACACACTCTATCTTAAGGAAGGCTGCCCTTCAGAGTGGGCTTTAAAGGGACGGTAAGATGAAGGAGGATGAGACCTACAGCTGGCGGTAAGTAATGCAACCTACTGGATTCCAACTGCCATTAAACAACAAAGGAGATGAAGAAGAAGTTTGGAAAGTCTTTAGAGGAGAACAGAGACTGGTACTGTTTTTTTTTTTTTTTTACTTTAACTTTGATGTCTACAAGCCTTAGTGCCAGCACGGTGGCTTAGTGGTTAGCACTGCCATCTTGTCCCTCCAGGATTCGATTCCCACCTCGGGGACTGTGTGTGTGGAGTTTGCATGTTCTCCCCATACTTGGTGGGATTCCTCCAAGTGCTCCGGTCTCCTCCCACAATCCAAAGACATGCAGATTAGGAGCAATGGCGTTCCCGGACTGCCCGTGGTGTGTGTGTAGGCACCATGACCCTGTATACTGGATAAAGCGGTATAGACGATGAGTGAGTATCTACAAGCGCATAAAGTGTACATATACTTTTGGCCATGTACTGTTTCAGATCTTACCTAAAGCAGAATTACAATCCTGTACATAGTAATTTTAAGTTTTATTTTATTTGTCACATACACACCCATACACAGTATGACACGCAGTGGACCGCTTGTACGCCTGTTCCTGACCTAAAAAAGAAGATAGAATGAGAAGGTAAGAAAAGGCAAATTGCATGTAACAGTTAACTATAAAATCTACAAATATACATTTAGAATAAAATTTAATTGTAAATACAAAAATATTAACTGTATAATGTAAAAAGTCTAACATGTATAAATAAATAATTAGGTTGTATAATAATGTAATCTCTATCTGTCTAAAGCCATAGTAACCTCAGTACATTCAGTATAATATAAACATATTTATTTGTTGTTATTTTTTTAGTATAATATAAACTCGGAGCTAAACTCTCTTCCCGACTACGTCATATTCATAAGCCCCACGTATGAATGGGTGCGATCCCATTGGCTGAAGTGCTCGTTCAAACAGCCAATCATAGCCCAGGACTCCGGACACGCTCAACCAATCAGAATGAGCTCGAGAGGAATGCGGGTGACTGGAAAGCGCCGCGTCCTAATCCACTTTAGCACTTAGTGTGGCGTACAGTTAGTGCAGTCAGGCCTGCGTAGTGCACTCTTATGAGGAGAGAACAACTGCATTTGGGATTGGACCGCAGCATTAGCCTAGCTCTGTGTGCTAATGCGGCTGCAGCTTCTAGCCTGGAGAGCTAGCTTCAATGCAGAGCTGTGTGTTGTGTTTGTTTATTTGTTGTTGATTTTCTGAAAGCACTTTGTTACAATAAATACACAGAATAATAATTAAGTTAATCACGCTAAGGAATGGACTCAGACGAGGGCTATAACTACGAGTTCGACGACGAAGAGGAGTGCAGCGAGGACAGTGTTGAGGAGGAAGCCGACGACGACGCGCTGGAGCTGGGCGAGGTGGAGCTGGAGGAGCCGGTGGTGGCCGGGGGAGAGCGGGACGGCTGCGGGGAGACGGGAGGCGGCGGCGGGGGAGGCCTCGGGGCTGACCGGGACGAGGAGGAGGAGGACTACCGCTACGAGGTGCTGACCGCGGAGCAGATCCTCCAGCACATGGTGGAGTGTATCAGGGAGGTGAACGAGGTGATCCAGGTATTTAGGCTGCGACACACACACACACACAGTCTCCGCTCGGGTACGTAATAATGCTGTTAATAATATTAAGGATAATTATCTGTCTCTGACACTAATAACACTGCGGCCCCTGTTAGCACCCCCGGGTTAGCCTAGCTTCTCTTATTTATACATCATGACCTGAACTCAGTACTACACACACATGGACAATCCGCTGGGACAGTGAAGTCTGTGACTTACAGACAGATAGACATTGCAGTGTGTGTGTGTTGTTACTGATTGTGGCAGTGTGCCAAAAAGTTTAAAGAAGTGTTGGAGTGAAAGCACAGAGTTTTACGACACCTGAGGCGGTTTGGCGACAGCTGGAGATCAGCACAGGAGAGAAAACCCTGCAGTTCATCAATAACAAAAATAATAAGAAGAATCAGAATCAGAACAGGTTTCAAAATGTCAAACAGAAAGCGGATATGTTTAATCTAGTTCTTGCAACTATAATGTGATTAGATCAGGGTAGAGAATGTTTATTTTTACATTTATTTTAGATAATATAACTTACAATACAATATCATCATATGGTTTATAATACTTTTATTCCAGGGTAAACTATCATAAGCAATCTCATTGTAATATAATTAAAACTTGCAAAAGGAAACAATAATAGCAATAATAATAATATACTTTAAACTACTTCTTATAACTGTACAAAAAATGCATAAGGATAAAGTTTTTTTTTTTCATGTGATCATAAACCATAGAATATTTACTATACAAGACTCGCACTCACTCATCGGATATAGGGCATTATCCTGTAGACAGGATCACGGGGGGCCTAGAGCCTATTCCAAAAGACCCTCACATACAAACGCTAATTCACACATTACAGGCAGAAATTGACCCTGGACCCTGGAGGTGCAAGGCAACACTCCTAATCAATACACCACATATAGTACTACTTTATTATAATATAGTTACCACTTACAAAAGAAAACCTAATTTATTTGTAACAATCATAGACTTTAAAATGTTTTTTTTAAGTGGAAAATGTATACTTTTAAACTAACTCTTGTAACTGTTAAGTGCAAAAAATGCATCAGGATAAAAAGTTTTTTATACATTAATTCATGCGGATGTTTACAAGATATATTCACTCAGTTTATTTGTATCTTTTTATTACAAGTACACTGCTGTAACCTTCATACAAAAATCTGTTTCTATATTGAACTGACTGCTGATAATTTTATACAAACTTTCTACATTGCATTAAAGATGTAAACACTCGAGAGAGAAGAGAAACAGTATTTCGATTCCTCTGTATGTCTGCACATAAAGTGGCAAATAAAAAACTTTAATAGTTACAACTCGCAAAATAAAACATCATTTATTAAAAGCATTATTATTAGTAGTAGTATTTTTATTATTATTAGTATTTTATTATTATTAGTAGTAGTAATAGGAGTAATAATTATAATTATAACATCAGTTCTATCCATGTGATCATTAAAAGATTTGTATAATCAAGTAGTTACACATAAATGAATAAAATAATGTAACAAATGTACAGGATAAAGTTAAACATAAAAGGCTAAAAGTTGTTTTTGTTAAATAAAGAAGGATCACAAACCTAAAGTCTTTTTTACATAACTTTATATTAAAAGTAAATAAATGTAATAATTCCATAAACAGCTATTAGTTTCAGTTTCAAATACCATGTATTTATTTAAAATTATTTTTAAATAAATGTATTTATATTTCTAGCAGACTGTATGTATGTGTTTATGACGTTTTCCTGATTTAATTCTATTAAATTAACTCCTAATCACTTGTGAGAACTCCTAACATGTTAGCTTACTAGCCTAGCATGCTCGCAATATTATTATTAATATAATAATAATTATTATTGTTCTTATCGTAGAGGAGTGTTTATCTTGGTGTTAAACACACACACACACACACACACACACGCGGTTTGTTGCCGTCAGGCTGTTGTTAGCTCGGCGCTAATTTACCTCACAGTGCTAAGCTAACAGCCGTCTCCTGAGCGCGCGCGCGCGCGCACACACACACACACAGTCCCGGTCTCATCTACTGACCTCCCGCTTTATTGTTGTATTTTTATTAAAATAATAATCTTGAGTGTGGTGTTATTATCTGAAAATGGATTAGCATTAGCGGTGTGATTTAGCATTAGCTGGCCGAGCCTCTGAGACTTTCCCTGGGTTAGTGTTAGAGAGAGTTAATGAGTAAACACAGTTAAATAGTTTGACTCTATGATGATATATAAAGAGGTCAGTCAGTGATTCATTACTGATTCATCTGGGTTTTATTTTATTTAGTGTTTGATCATGTCCTGACTCTGAGGAGAGCTCGGGGTTATCACCAGAACCACTGACTGACTGACTGACTGACTGTTCCCTGGTTCTGTTTGGTGTTTTCTCTCTGCTTTCTGTCTGTCTGTCCACCTGTCTGTCTGTTTATATGTCTGTCTGTGTGGCTGTCCACCTGTCTGTCTGTCCACCTGTGTGGCTGTCCACTTGTCTGTCTGTCTGTCCACTTGTCTGTCTGTTCATATGTCTGTCTGTCTGTTCATATGTCTGTCTGTCTGTTCATATGTCTGTCTGTGTGTCTGTTCACCTGTCTGTCTGTCCACCTGTCTGTCTGTCTTCATATGTCTGTCTGTCTGTTCATATGTCTGTCTGTGTATCTGTTCACCTGTCTGTCTGTCCACCTGTGTGGCTGTCCACTTGTCTGTCTGTCTGTCCACTTGTCTGTCTGTTCATATGTCTGTCTGTCTGTTCATATGTCTGTCTGTGTGTCTGTTCACCTGTCTGTCTGTCCACCTGTCTGTCTGTCCACCTGTCTGTCTGTCTTCATATGTCTGTCTGTCTGTTCATATGTCTGTCTGTGTATCTGTTCACCTGTCTGTCTGTCCACCTGTGTGGCTGTCCACTTGTCTGTCTGTCTGTCCACTTGTCTGTCTGTTCATATGTCTGTCTGTCTGTTCATATGTCTGTCTGTGTGTCTGTTCACCTGTCTGTCTGTCCACCTGTCTGTCTGTCTTCATATGTCTGTCTGTGTGTCTGTCCACCTGTCTGTCTGTCTGTCCACCTGTCTGTCTGTCTGTCCACCTGTCTGTCTGTCCACCTGTCTGTCTGCCTGTTTTGTCTGTCTGTTTATCTGTCTGTCTGTCTCTCTCTGTCAGTTCGTCTGTTTGTTTTTGCCGGTTTGCCACACTGTTCGCCTGTCTGTCTGTTCGCCTGTCTGTCTGTTCGCCCGTCTGTCTCTTTTTGTTTGTTGGCCCGTCTGTCTGTTCGTTCGCCTGTCTGTTCGTTCGCCTGTCTGTTCGTCCGTTCGTTCGTCCGTCTGTCTGTTCGTCCGTCTGTCTGTTTCTGTCTGGTCGCCCGTTTGTCTGTCTCTGTCTGTTCATCTCTCTGTCTGTTAATCTGTCTGTCTGTGGAGATTCTCACTGTATAGCCCCAGATTGTCCTGTGTGGTGATCCACCACAGGCCGTGATGTTACAGGACATTAATCAGCCCCGGGGTGGCCTGGTGCAGCCCAGTTCTTTACCCCAAAGGTTCTCCACTGTCTGCCCCTACAGCGCCACCTTTAAAACAATTATCACTTTCACTGTTGCTGTAACATTTTCCAAAAATCACAAAGATCCTCATATTATCATGATAGACTGGGAGAGGGCTTTCTGTGTTGAAGAATGTGATGACTGTAAAAACCAGCTGTGTTTGCTTTTAGAAACTGATTTGAGTTCATGGCAGTTTATTCACGATTTAGATTTCAAGATTTGGCAACCCTGCGATTACTACACACTGTTCCTTAACCTCTGCTGGTTTGGGACTGCTATTTAATCTCTCTTTCTCATGCGCATGCACACATACACACGTGCAGATGTTTAGTTCAGTTTCAGCTGTGTCGGATCAGAACACACACTCTGTTCTCTGCTGATGTGTTCGAGTGTGATGAGCTTAGATTACTCGTCTCCTCATGTCTTGTGTGTTTGTTATTGCAGAACCCAGCGACTATAACCAGAATCCTGCTCAGTCACTTCAACTGGGACAAAGAGAAGCTCATGGAGAGGCAAGTGTCCTCGTCCTCCTCCTTCTCCTCCTCCTGTGTGTTAAAGGGCACATCTGTACGCCTCTAAGATGTCTGCACGGTCAGCGTGGTCAGTTATCTGACCAGATGTTTTTCCAGTGTGATTCATTTTAATGGAGGTGGGACGCTCGAGTGGAATAAGATGACTGGATAAGACAGGAAACGGTGTGTGTGTGTGTGCGTGTGTGTGTGGGGGGGGTCAGGAATGTGATAAGGAAATGACTGGAGACGGAAATGGGACGAGGGTCAGGTCCTGGGCTGCAACCGACCAATGATAACATCCATAAAAAGCTTGCTGAGTAAAAACACTTCTGTGGAAGTGTGTGTGTGTGTGTCTGTTTTGCCTCTGACTGATATCTGTTGTTTCTTCTCAGGTACTTTGACGGGAATCTGGATAAATTATTCTCGGAGTGCCACGTCATTAACCCCAGTAAGAAGACGAGGACGAGACCCATGAGCACGCGCTCGTCTAATCAGGACATGCACTGCCAGATCTGCTACCTGAACTACCCCACCACGGTCAGTACCACAGCTCACACTGCAGGGTCCAGGGGCGAGGGCAGTATGGTGTGTGGGAGAGACACCTCAAAGGCCACGACGTACACACATGAATTATTCGTTCATTTATTTATATTTATGTTTTTTATTTGATGCACAACCACAGCGTCACCTAGAGGAGACAATTCATGGAAAAAGTGAGCAGGTGTCGTGATTTACATAAGAGTTTTGGAGCACATCGCACCTGAGCAGAGTGTCGGGGGAGTTGGCTCTTCTTATATGAGGTCACATCAGAGCATAAATCTTATGGCTTGTTTAAACCTGGGGCAGTGCAAAAATTATTGATTTGCCGATCGGTCTCGGGTGTAAAGGATTCTCACAACAGAAGTTTTCAAGTGGCGCAACAGAAACGCATTTCATAGAGTTACGTTATTTTAAAAAAATCACTTATTAAAAGCCTTAAAATTACTCATAAAATTTTTTCTCCACCCCTCACCATTTCTCTATAATTCTACAGGAAAACTATTTTCATCCCCAATTATTATGAATTATTATGAATTATTATTAGAAATAATAATGATGCCGAATGACAGAGATACATCAAATCGTGTAAATGTTAAACTCTTGTGTTTGAAGTTAGTTTGTAGTTTTTAAATGCTGCATTTGTTTTTTTAAGTGAGAAAACTAATATTATAAGGAACGGGCTACATTTAATTACTCATTAAACTTCTTAAAGGTTTTAAATCCTGTTAAAATGTAATACGGAATCTGGATATTCATAAAATTATGATTCTTATCAACTTGCAATTTTAATCGAATTGGCACTGAGGTATCGTGATATTGTATCAGGTGATTCCCATTCTTATTCTGTTTATATGTACACACACACGCACACACACACACACACAACAACAGATCTAAATGTTTAAACATGACCTAAAAATTAATTTTCTATAACGGCTTTGGTTAGTAAAGAATTAACCTCTACACTAAGTCATTTATTTTCTCTCCTCTCGGCTCACTGCGTTCTTTTCTGAGCATTATTTGTAAATATAATCATTAATAATAATTTATTTTTTCCAGTATTTCACAGGTCTGGAGTGTGGACACAAGTTCTGCATGCAGTGCTGGGGGGATTACCTGACCACCAAAATTATAGAGGAGGGCATGGGCCAGGCAAGTTCCTCCACACATCCTGTCACTAGTTAATGAGATCTTCAGCAACCTGGAGCTGAATAAACCACTCTAAAGGTTTTATAATGTGGCGTTCCAGTCAAACTGGGACTTTCTGCTGAATGAAGGTGTAAAAGTGCTGGACATTTCCAGAAGACTTTGATCCCGGTCGGGTGATGAGACTCTTAGCCGCAGTAAAACATCTGAAGGTTTTAAAGAAACCGTCCGTCTGTAAATGACGACTTTTAGCCGTAAAAATACTCAGATATACATGGTGCAGATTAGCCAATTCCCTACTGCAGTGTTACCTCGGCGTATGAATTTGATCCGTACCGAAGGCGAATTCTTAAGGTGAAATGTCACATTGTGAAACACGTTGTCCCATAGGGAATAATGTAAATGCAGATAATCCGTTCCAGTCACTCAAAAATATTACCAATTTCCAACACTATAATTATATTTTTGCATGTTAAAACAATCAAAACATTAAAAAAGACATGTAAATTAAGTAAAATATGAAATAAATAGACATTGAATCTCACTTAACCCCTCATTTATGATTCCTCTCGGCATCGACGGCTTTAATAAACCAAACTGAAAGCGGCTCCCTTTTCTTCCTGCTACCGTCCTTGATAACATTCCTGTGACCCCGCGGTGCTACGTCGTCACTAAATCTTACATAAAATGGCAAAAAACATGTAAACTCACTTCACTCGACTTTCCACTGATGCTAACTAGTTTTGACTTTTTTGGCTTTGATCTCTGGGACTTCTGTTCCGTTCGGTCACTCGGATGCCGAGAATGCTTCATATGTCGAGGCTAATTTCTTGTAAAATTTCAGCTCTTAAGGTGGGGCATTCATATTCCAAGGTACCACTGTACACTGATAGTCAGGTCTTATACACACACACACACACACACACACACACACACACACACACACACACACACACACACAATCAATCCTGTGTGTTTCTCTCTCTCCTCTCTACAGACCATCTCTTGTCCTGCCCACAACTGTGATATTCTGGTTGATGACAACACTGTGATGTAAGTTCTGCTTCAGGATATTTCATACACTCTATTTAGCATGCATTACCAGTCATTAATGTGTGTGTGTGTGTGTGTGTGTGTGTGCCTTGCAGGAGGTTGATCACCGACTCCAAAGTGAAGCTGAAGTACCAACATCTAATCACAAATAGTTTTGTAGAGGTACGAGTCCTGACCAAACAGAGAGTCACATGATCTAGCTAACTCTCTACCACATGCGCACACACACTTTTTTAAAAAGAATGTTTTCAGTGGCTAATTCTGCTCTTCTTCTCTCTTCCTGCAGTGTAATAGACTGTTAAAATGGTGTCCGGCTCCTGACTGTCATCATGTGGTCAAGGTCCAGTATCCAGACGCCAAACCAGTGCGCTGCAAATGCGGGAGACAGTTCTGGTATATATAAACAAAACAACATCTCCAGTCAGACAGAGTGCACCGCACCCATCCACACTGATCGTAGAGTCTCCTGCCCGCTGGCTAATCCGTGCACTCTTATCTGCTCTTATCTGTTTAGTTTCAACTGTGGCGAGAACTGGCACGACCCGGTGAAGTGTAAGGTGTGTCCATGTCACTGCTCAGCACTGACGCTCTCTCATGCTCCCCAGGTAGAGAACCTGCTTTGCTTATTCTGTGTGTTTTGATGCGCTCTCCTCTCACTAGTGGTTGAGGAAGTGGATAAAGAAATGCGACGACGACAGTGAAACCTCGAACTGGATCGCAGCAAATACCAAGGTACGGCCGGGCGGGCACGGAGACGCCGCCACACGTCACATAAACAGGAACGCTTCCGTCATCCAAATCACTGCTCACTCACAGTCACGTTATGTGCGTTTGTGTATGAACGTATGAACAGGAGTGTCCCAAGTGCCACGTGACCATCGAGAAGGACGGCGGGTGTAACCACATGGTTTGCCGTAACCAGAACTGTAAGGCGGAGTTCTGTTGGGTGTGTCTGGGTCCCTGGGAGCCTCACGGCTCGGCCTGGTGAGTGTGTTTTATCACAGTACGTAACCACACAGACGCCTAAAGCAGTGTTTGGTTAAACACGTTCGCATTTGAGGTGGTAAAAGGTTGCAGTTCCTCTATTAGCCTACAGGTGGTGCACTCTAAACTATTCACACATAGGAGGCAGGACAGCATCCTGAAAAAAAAAATGTAATGAAATAAATAAACTGTCCTGCAGGTACAACTGCAATCGCTACAACGAAGACGACGCCAAGGCGGCCCGAGACGCTCAGGAGGTAGTGTGTACCTGCTTTCTAAAAGGTTTACACTCTGCTAATTTAATGATTACTGATGAATGTTTACAGAGAATACAGTGATGTGCAAGCGTGCACCCTAAAGCCTAACCACTAGAGGGCGTGAAAGTAGAATAAATAACATAACCTGATTAATACATAACCTCTAATGTGGTGTGAGTTACTCAGACAGGACATCTTTTGGTTTTTCATTTTCCCTTAAAACATGATTAAGGATAATTAACTACCAGAAGCTGCTACTCTTTGACAGTTTTTTAAACAAATAAACAGTTAAACTGTGTTGAAGTGGAGAAAAGAGGACACTGAATCTGATTTACAGCTTTTATATACTGTGTGTGATGAAGGGTAAACCTGTGTGTGTGTGTGTGTTTGGTGGCCAGCGGTCCCGCGCAGCACTACAGCGTTACCTTTTCTACTGCAACCGCTACATGAACCACATGCAGAGCCTGCGCTTCGAGCACAAGCTGTACGCGCAGGTCAAGCAGAAGATGGAGGAGATGCAACAGCACAACATGTCGTGGATCGAAGTGCAGTTCCTCAAGAAGGCCGTGGACGTGCTGTGCCAGTGCCGATCCACACTCATGTTCACCTACGTCTTCGCCTTCTACCTCAAGAAGAACAACCAGTCCATCATTTTCGAGGTGCGCGTTAACAGGGTTCGGATCAGTAGTGTTAACTGTTTCTACACTCTGCATTTACACTAAACACCGTGCTGTGTGTCATTTAGAACAATCAGGCTGACCTGGAGAAGGCCACCGAGGTGCTCTCAGGATATCTGGAGCGAGACATTTCCCAGGATTCCTTGCAAGATATCAAACAGAAAGTCCAAGATAAGTACAGGTGAGACGAGCTCTGTCGCTTTAGCGTGATGTCAGTACTAACAGTACACCCCTAACATGACGTGCTCTCTCTTACTCTCTCCAGATACTGCGAGAGCCGACGGCGAGTTCTGCTGCAGCACGTGCACGAGGGCTACGAGAAGGACTTATGGGAGTATTTAGAGGACTGAGAAAGATTTCTCCGATCATAAACTGTCTGTGTGAGGAGGAACCCCTCCCTCCGCCGGTTCCGGAGAGCCCTCTTGGCCATCTCCACACATCCGCTCCACACTGCATCCCTTTTCATACATCATCGTTCTGTTTGTTTTTATTAAGATTCTAAATTAATTTTATTCTACTAAAGAAGTAGCTTTATTAAAGATGAAACCCAAACCCCACCATCACCACCAGCTTATGGTCGTATGTCAGTATTGCAGTTTAGTTTGCACCGAGGAACCGCCCTCTTCCCTCCAGCAGGTGGCGTTCTTCATGGAGACTGTCTCAGTAGTAAGGTGGTTTCCTTCTTCTTTTTTTCTTCTATAGCTTTTTATTTTTTATCAGTTTGGTCTAAGGGCTCGAGCATGGTTTTTGGCGTGAACGTCCAGGCTTAAAGATTTCTTAAAGTTTTTCCTTAAGAACAAATAGCCTTGAGGTGTTGACAGCGGGGTCGTGCATTTCAGTCTGTAAATAACGTGCGTGTATGGAACATGGCGTAGGACGCAGTTTTGTTTTTTGAACAAGTATTTATTTTTTGCAGATGTTCACCAAACCCCAGTGTGTCTGGGACGGCTGCTCTTCAGCTTTATGTTTTTTTTCCCTTTTTTTTTTTTTTTTTTTTAACTCAACTGCTAGAGGATAGAAATCACATCATCATACAGACAGCGGGAGCAGCGTAGCCTTAGAGGTGAAGGAATGGTTTAGAGTGGGAGAGAAGAAAAAAAAATCTGAAATGCACTTTCATAACCGTTGCTCTATGATGTAGGTGATCGTTTCTTTAGTTTTGCGTCTCAGCTAAAAGACTGTCGAAATCTTCTCCACATCAAGTTGCAGGGGTGTCTTTATTTTCGATACACCGAGATGTTGGCTTCCTGCAGAAACGCAGCGAGTCTGATAACCGGGCGCTAGATCTGAGAACGTTTATAAATGTTAAGACCTTCAATTATTTTCAACATCGTCTGCAGGCATGAGTTCACAGCCTTCTGTAATTAGCTAGTGTCGCTGTGATTGACAGGAGATCAAAGGCCCCTCCCACCCATCATGCACAGCCACTTTTATCAGAGATTAGATCTCCGACGACATATTCGCTTTAGTGCAGTACAGATTCGGAGTGTCAGCATCGAAGGGAAGAACTGTGTACTTGTCGTGTGTGTGTGTGTGTGTGTGTGTGTGTGTGGTTGATCAACACTGGGGTAGCTGCAGGGACGCGCCGCCCCATACTGATCAGACTAGACCTACAGGACGTTTGCACTGGTTGTGTTCCTGATCTGTAAACGCAGTACTCGTGCTCCCTCCGTGAATTAAACACGTAATTCCACCACATGAGTTTTCGCTTTGTGCTGAAAGAGATAACTGTGTAATCTGTAAGATACACATAAACACACACACACACACACACACCATAGAAGCTTCTCTAGACCTTTCTGTCTTATAGATAACGCTCCAGAGCTCCCCATTGATCCCTGCGAGGACACAGATAGCACAACGACGATGCTAGTTAGGATGCAGCACTGCACATGGAGCCCCGCTGTGTGTAAAGTCAGAATACTAACAACGTTAACACTCACAGAGCTGCGGGTCGGGTATCTGGTAGCGCGCGGTGTTCAACATGAACGGTGTAGTTTATTGTGCACGATCAGCACAAATGGAAATCAAATGAAGGATTAGTGTTGCGTGTGTTCTTCCAGAATGACGGTTAGGCATAAGTATTGACACCCCATCAATACCTGGCATTATGATATAATCATGACTGTACACAAAATAGTCGTGATATTGATGTGCTGGGAGAGAAACCGATAATGTTAAAAATAATATAATAAATTATTAAATAATAATAATAAAATGAAATTATAAATATACAAGTTGTGATTGTGTAAAAGTTCATCATTACAGCCTAAATTAGTTCTTGTGACTTCTGATGACGCACAGTGCCATATCTCGAGTTGAATAGCTTGCTTGATCTTAATGCGAAAACAGAAAAACTAAGATGAATTTAAAATATATATAATATTAATAATGTGATGTAAATGGATGATGGGGTGTTAATACCTATGCAAGGCCCTGCGCTGTGATACGAGAGCATATGTGATACTGGCACATGCCTGCTACAAAACAGCTCCTTTTACACTGTTTATTGAGTTTTGCGAGTCTTTTCCTTATAAGTGCAGTTTATTCCTGCGTTGTCATACACACCTGTCTTAACACTCGGGAACCGATTCCTGACGATACGTACCTACTTGATCTGTGATCCGGTCTGTAAGCTAACCGACAGCTCTGACTAACCGCCATCGTCTCATGAAACTCATGACTTTCTAGACCCTTGACTGGAGTGTACATAGTTATTTGTGTTTCCCTAACAGCGCCATGGTGAGACGCCTAAAGGACTCCAGTGATGGCTCTACTGGGAGATCTCTTCACCAAAGTGTGAATATTAAATTAAAAAAGAAAATAAGCAAAAGAAAATGAATACTGCCTCCGATGGGAGAAATGTTCGTCTTCAGTGGCTTTCATGTGTTATAACCATTCTTACAAATGAAAAATTGTCCTATTTAAATAAATCTCATTCAAAAGTGTTGAGTTTTCTTTCTTTATTGAATCCACCATGATTCAAAAGGAGTTGTTGATGGTTAAAGAGTTTATAGAAAGAGTTAAAAGGTTCAATCTAATAATAATAATCTGCTGATCTTTAATGTAATCAGTAATATTATTATTATTATTATTTGAGGTTGAAGCCCACGTCCATGTCTGTGTGTCTCTCTGTACAGCAGAACTCTCTGTCTAACTTATTAATACAAAGAAATCCCATTCTGTAAGGTTGAGTATCTTACGCCTTGTTTACACTAAGTTGTCCTTCTTTGGTGCTCAGACAAATACACTCCCTGTTCGGTAATCGGAGAGTGAATCACAGATGAGAAATGGAAAAAGTAGATCAAAGGATAAAGATGAAGTTTTGTCTTAAAACCACTCCAGCGTGTTAAAATTCACTTATACCACTTCAGCGCTGTTATTTCAGCCAAAGTGAAAATATGAACTAATCCCAGTCAAAATATTCACTTTATCTTTTCTAATTAATATCTATTGGTGCAGGTGTTTGTTTACATTGAGACAGTAGCGCATTAGTAGATTATTTTAAAGTGGATTATTAAATCTAAACCTTTATTTATACAGATCTGCAGCATTGTGAGAAGGTTTGATTCCACCTGAACATCACGCTCACATGTTCCATGATGGTGTGTGAGGGTTGGAGTGGAAGAACTCTGAGTGTCCTGACGAGACTCAACCCCACTGAACCATCAGGTTTGGGATAATCTGGAGGCTCCTCGACATTCCGACACGAGCTCACTAACACTCCTGAAGAGTGTGTAGATGAACACACACACACACACAACCCTTGGCAGGAGAGAAAGTGGACAGGGGAATAACCCTGGAATGTGATGTTGAAGACACACACACACACACAGGATCAACACACACTTTGGGTCAGGCTTCAGGGAATACATGGTGAACGAGTCGACTCCGTGTCGACTCCGTTTGGTGAATCTTGAGAATTGAGCATTGATATTACGCTTGTTTTCTCAGTAAACATTTTACACAAACCAGTTAGTAAACAAAATGTTTTTTTTAAATAATTGTAATATTTATCCTGTGGTAATGCTTGTATTTAGTTTATTAAAGAAGGAAATGATTCATCAACGGAAGTGAATCATTTGTACCGAAGCCGAATCACTATGCTCTGGTGCTTTCTGTGTTCAATATTATTTCGAGTAAAACTCATTAAATACCGTGTGAAGTAAAATCATTTATTTTAAAAGAGGTTTTACAGTTTTAGTCGTAGTTGAGAATAAAACTATATAGCCCTGATTCATTTGAGATCCTGAGGGGTCGATTCATTTTTGGTGAACCGAGCTAGATGAACCGACTCACTGGGAAGATTCGGGAATTCTCACATTAATTGTGGCGCGAAAGCGTTAAAAACCTTAGCAAAGACAGTTAGCATGTATCATCACAGGCTAACACTGGGCTAATGGGTGTGTGTGTGTGTGTGTGTGTGTAAATAAACTGGTCAGAACAACACGATATATACCGACATATGATCATAAATAAATAAAGAGAAAACAGGGGCTTGACTTCCGGCACTGCAGTGATGCCTCCACCCACACACACACACACACACACACTGATCCACACACACACACACACACACACTGATCCACACACACACCTCAGGACGACATTATTCTCTACTAGACGGTTCGTAGCGTTATAAAGCGATCAGTGTGTGTGTGTATCACTGTGTGTGTGTATCAGTGTGTGTGTGTGTGTGAGTGAGTGAGTGAGTATCAGTGTGTGTGTGTGTGTGTGTGGATCAGTGTGTGTGTGTGTGTGAGGATCAGTGTGTGTGTGTGAGTGAGTAAGTGAGTATCAGTGTGTGTGTGTGTGTATCACTGTGTGTGTGGATCAGTGTGTGTGTGTGTGAGTGAGTGAGTGAGTATCAGTGTGTGTGTGTGGATCAGTGTGTGTGTGTGTGAGTATCAGTGTGTGTGTGTGAGTGAGTGAGTGAGTATCAGTGTGTGTGTGTGAGTGAGTAAGTGAGTATCAGTGTGTGTGTGTGTATCACTGTGTGTGTGGATCAGTGTGTGTGTGTGTGAGTGAGTGAGTGAGTATCAGTGTGTGTGTGTGGATCAGTGTGTGTGTGTGTGAGTATCAGTGTGTGTGTGTGAGTGAGTGAGTGAGTATCAGTGTGTGTGTGTGTATCAGGTGAGATGTTGTGTAACCACTGAATGTTCAGATGTTTGAAGCTTCCAGGACTGATGAGATCTAACGTGTGTTTTATTTGTTAGGTGATGGAGCTCAGCATCTTCTGGTCCATCTGATCAGTCTGAAGGGGATCAGCAGGAGGTAAGGGAAACCTTTTGCGTCTGATCTTTTAGGTTTTGTCACTGATCTTTTGACTCATCCCCTCCATCTACCCATCTATCTATCCAGCCAGCCAACCATTCATCCATCAATCCACCCACACATCCATCCACCCATCCATCCATCCATCCATCCACCCACCCATGCATCCATCTATCCACTTATTCATCCAGCCACCCATTAATTCATCCACTTTTAGTAAGGTTGCTGCGATGTCTCTGGTGTGTTACTGTAAATAATATGGACTTTTCTGCTCCCAGTGTATTATGTGAAATTCATTAAATGTATAATTTTCTTGTATTCATGGATTATTGTCTTTTTCAGTAGGCCACAAAGAGCATGAGAGCTGCTGAAGATCAGGAGCGCTGCGGCGGTAAGATGCATCCTGGCCTGGAGCGCACTGGTCTTAACAGCGTACCGTAGTTGTACGTAGATGCAGTGATATTTGTGTTGAATTTGTTGCAGTGCTGGACGCTCTGAGGAGGCACTACCTGTACATCTACAACCTGGTTCAGTTCCTGGGCTTCTCCTGGACCTTCAGCCTCCTGACAGCCAATCTCATCCTGCATGGTCAAGGTGAGACGTCACTTAATATCGAAACACAATTGTAATCGTCACCCTGGGTCATATACTGACTATAAATAATATACCTACAGATGATGATGATGATGATGTCACATGGTTGTGGGTTCATGGACTAATGTAGAGCTTTGATCTCTAGGTGCGTTCTACAATGCGTTCAGCTCCTGTGCCGCTGTGCTGTACGGCTGTCAGATGCTGGCGCTGCTGGAGGTGATAAACGCCGCAGTCGGGTTGGTCAAGACCCCCGTCTTCCCCGCCATGATACAGGCAAGGCTGTGACAGATCAAAGGAAACACTTGTAGGACCAACTGAATCAGGCTCAATACCCTCATGTGATTCTACACGTGTTCCTGTTAAAAAATACCTTCTCCCAGTTGGTGTGATGATGATGATGATGATGATGATGATGATGATTTACTCTTTACCTCTAGACAATAATAATAATAATTAATTATTAAATAATAATCAAATTAATGATAAATACAAGTTTTGATTGTGTAACAATTCATCATTGCAGCCTAAATAGTTCTTGTGACTTCTGCCATATCTCTAGTTGAATAGTCTGCTTGATCTAAATGCAAAAACAAAACAACTTGATGAATTTAAAATGTATATAATAATAATAATAATAATAATGTGATGTGAATGGATGATGGGGTGTTAATACAAGGCCCTGCGCTGTGATATGTAAAGTGGTTTGTTAAACTCGAGCGCTGCTGTATAACTGTGTGTGTTGCCGGATGTCACACTGAGAACGCTGTGCTGTGTTTCTGTGCTGGTGTGTGTGAAGGTGATGGGGAGGAACGTGGTCCTGTTCGTGGTTTTCGGCAGTTTGCCCGAGATGCAGGAGCGCAGTGTGGTCTTCTGGGTTTTTTACCTGTGGAGCATCTCTGAGGTCTTCAGGTGAGTGAGAACGTTTGGAGGAACATGTTTAGGTGTTCAGGTGACAAGTTTAAATGTGTGTATACACAACAGGCTTGCGTTTCCTGTGCTGAGTCTCGATGCCAAGTTCAGGACGCTGATTTGTCTCCGCCACGCCCTCCTGTACCCCCTCAGCACCCTGACTGAAGGTGAGGAACGCTGTCCTGTGTGACTTTTAGAAAAGACCTTCTCTCCTTGTTTAATGACTGAAGGGATGTATGTGTGTGTGTGTGTATGTGTGTGTATGTGTGTGTATGTGTGTGTATGTGTGTGTATGTGTGTGTGTGTGTGTGTGTGTGTGTGTGTGTGTGTGTCAGCTGTGGCTGTGCTCCAGTCTCTTCCGCTGTTTGATCAGACCCGACTCTTCAGCGTTGCTCTCCCCGAGTCTGTGGGCTTGTCCCTCAGTTTCTCCTTCTCGCTCCGTCTCTACCTCCTCCTCATGTTTGTCGGTAAGACTGAACTTCATCTCCTTCAGCACCAGATTGGTGTGTTGTGAGTCACATGATCTATGTGTGTTTTACTTAATTACTGCTTTTTTTTTTTTTTTCTTTTCTCTTATCTTATAGGATTTTTCATCAACATTAGACATCTGGTGATCCCAAGCAGAAGATCCCTGCGACTGAAACCACACACAGACTGACGTTTCCATGGCGACATGGTGCTCTTTAAAGGGCTGCACTCTCTGAATTACAGCGAGCGCAATAGAACTGGTTATCATTAATGAGATTGGTCTGTTATTCTGTACATATAGTCAATACGGTTTAATTATGGAAAAGATGTCTTTATAATAATAAATAGTATTAATATTGTCAGCCAGATGGCACATTTTTGTGTGTGTGTGTGCGTGTCTGTGTGTGTGGTGGAGCATGCAGTAGGGTTGATCAGGAGTGTCCAGGAGCCTCACACACCATCGAGTGCTTTATATTTCACTACAGAAGGATGTTTTAAAGCTGAAGGTGCTGAAAAAATCCCAGTGTGCAGTAACGCTCAGGTACGAAGTGTGGCGTGACACTTAACAGGCCCCGTTCTACATCATTAAACTGACTGGATGTAAAGTTTATTATTCTTCTAGATTATGGAACAGTTTTAGTGTAACGTGTGTGTGTGTGTGTGTGCGCGTGCTCTTGTGTGTTAATCTCATACAGAGTGATGTACTTTGTCTGAGCAGTCGGTCTGTCAGTGATCATAAACAAGAAGAGACAATCAGACTGGGGTTGTTATTTATTTACATTAGAATGAAATAGTCTTCAACATAATTTAACACATATTTAAACTTTTTTAATTTACTATAATATTTATGTAAACAATGTCTTTTTTAATTGGAAATATAAACAAGTTACATATACAAACATACATTGTACACTATTTTTTCTACCCATACCCTCCCTCACCAAAAGTTAGCAGAAACAGAAAAAAAAGAAATAGTTATAAATTACACATCAAACAAAAAAAGGAAAAGAAGGAAGTTTTAGAAAAATCTTCTTTTATTACAGATCCAGTTTATCTGCATCTATATATATATTTTTTTTTAGATTTTTCCAATTTTCCCCCCTAATTTAGTCGTAGCCAACTCCTCCCCGTCACCTGGGGGGCTCCCACATTAAGGCTACTACTACCACTCAGCCGGGAGGGCCGAAGACCATCACGTGTTTCCTCCGGACCGCGTGACGTCAGCCGACCGCATCTTTTCGAACTGTTTGTTCACGCAACATTAGGGGCGGAGTAACACACTCGGAGGAAAGTGCTAGCCGCTCCTTCCGCGTGCGCGAGCTTACAGACGCCCCTGATTGGCTGTAGAGTCGTGATTCATGTGGGAGCGCAAGTACCTCTCATCCCTCCCCAGTAAGATTGAAATGATGCTGAAACTGATTTAAAACTATGTAAAGTGGGTTTGAGGTAAAACAAAACGTGGGGTGTTTTTGTGGTAATTTAGCGTATAATCATGATAAGAGAGATCCCATTGATGCTTCCTCTACAGCTACCCAGACGGGAGGATTGGCATCATACTGCGCCCAGAATAACATTGACCACACAGGCCTTAGCAGGCCAGTAATAATAAAGAAAGTTTGGAAGTGCCATTCCTCTTAATTCACGGGGCCTCTGTAGGATACTTTGTTTAATACATGGTTGTATTTTATTCCAAATCATCTTTTATTCCAAATCGTCAAATCTGACTACATAAGTTATTAAAGTTAATTAAATGAATTTGTTAAAAAGATACTGAAATATGTCTAGGAATTTTGGAAACAGATTCATTTCAATTGTCTTTATTCTTCCGCCCAAATAGAGAGGAGCAGGTCTCATCGTTCAAGATCTAATTTTATTTTGGAAAGAAGAACCTGATAATTTGCCTTGTACAGATCGGCATGCTTATGTGTTACGCAAATCCCTAAATATTTGATTTTCCTGGGACTAAACCTAAAGGGGATTGAATCAGGAAACTGTGCTACATTGTTTTCATTGGTATCATTTCACTTTTTTGTAGATTAACCTTATAGTCAGATATTTAACCAAAGTCTTTCAATAAATTCACAAGTTTTGGTAGGAGGATCGGATATGAAAAGCAGAATGTCATCAGCATAAAGGGAGAGAGAGATACCTTCAATACTGGCATTTTCCCTTAATGCACTAGCCAATGGTTCAATAGCCACAGCAAGGAGAAGGGGTGACAAAGGACACCCCTGTCTCGTACCACGCTGAAGCTCAAAGAAAGGGGATAGGTTGTTATTTGTCCGAACGGCAGCCAGTGGGGATGAGTATAGCACTTTTATCCAAGATATAGATTTAGGGCCGAAACCAAATTTACCAAGAGTGTAGAAAAGAAAATCCCAATTCACTCGATCAAATGCTTTTTCAGCAACGAGGTAAATAATTGTTTCCAAATTGTCGGATAGAGATGGGTTAAAGATAACATTCAACATTAGGTATTTAACATACCTTATATTTAAAAAAGAGTATCTGTTCTTTATAAAACTCTATATGAAATATCACAATGCAGAACTTTCTCCAGACAGGGGGCAAAGATTTTCGTATCTGAATTCAACAATGAAATTAGATGATATGAACTACAGTCAAGAGGGGTGTTTTCCTTCTTTAAAATTAAGGAGATAACTGGCGCATAGTTGGAGCTAATGATCCAATGATTGGAAAAGGTTTTTAAAAATCTGGTGATTTACCAGAGAGCCAGATAAAACACATCCGACTCCATAATAGGCTCTACAGCGCCTCCCTGTGTAAACATTTAGCATTTCAACTAAATCAGCTCGAGACTTTGTGTCCCGCAGTACAAGAGCTCACTACATGAAGTGTCTGCGGACTTTAATGTCTTCAGCCGAGTCCAGCACACAGTCTCGTCTCTGGTAGTGAGACAGCAGTTTGTGCCACAGCTCGCTGCAGTTCAACAAGTCACGATTACCTGCGAAACATCAAGAACGTTCTGTTATCTGCTGATGGCTAAAGCATTTTACATTTATATTTCACATTTAAAACACATTATAAATGCTTTGAAAGTAAATCATATTAGATTATGGATTCATTGTGTAAACATTGTGTTTTTGTTACATTAAGTCTCCAGTTTACTTCATCAGCACACAAAATATTATCATGGTGATAATCCTGATGTAGCTTTTTTAACTCCCTGAGTTGTAATAAACAGAAGGGAGATGTGGTACTTTAAATTGACTTGGGTGTGTAAATGTGTGTATGAGTGCACATGTAGTGTCCTCTGTCTACACACTGTGACCTGGTCAGTCTGATCAGTCTGATCAGTCTGTCTGTGAAATCGGAGACATTTTCAGGTGTGTGTTTTCTTTGTTGATGTTGATGTTTTACCCAGAATGCAGAGTCCGTCCTGAGCGCGCGTGATGGCCACATTGACCTGGTTTGGGTCGGTGATGAAGCCGAGTTTCTTCCCCAGCCATCCTTTACTGATGTACGACTCTTTTACTATCTCAGAAAGTGGACACGATCGAACTGTAGAGAGTATTACATAACGCCACTCGCTTCCTACACACACACACACACACACACACACACAGGTCCATCCCAATAAATTAAAATATCATTAAAACATTGATTTATTCCTGTAATTCAATTTAAAAAGTTACACTTGTATATTATATAAATTTATATATTTATAAATATTTTATAATTTATTAAGATATATTTTAAGTGTTAATTTTCTTTTAATTTTGATGATTATGGCCTACAGCTAATGAAAAAAAAATCTGAATCTCAGAATAAAAATAAATAAATATATAATTATAATTAATAATTAAATAAAGAATATAATTAAAATAAATAAATATTTTCCACACAGAAATGTTGGACACCAGAAAAGGATGAACATGTACAGCTCTCAATACTCGATCAGGGCTCACTTGCATGAATTACTGCATTAATGCGGCGTGGCATGGAGGCGTTCAGTCTGTGGCCTTTAGCTCTTCTGCATTGTCGGGTCTGGTGTCTCACATCTTTCTTATCACAGTACCCCATTGATTCTTTAGAGGGTTTAGGTCGGTGAGTTTGCTGTTCCATCAAGCACAGGTACTTAAACCAGGTATTAGTACTTTTGGCAGTGTGGGCAGGTGCCAAGTCCTGCTGGAAAATAAAATCAGCATCTCCATTAAGCTGGTCAGCAGAGGGAATCATGAAGTGCTCTAAAACTTCTTGGTAGACAGATGTCCTGACCTTGGACCTGATAGAAGGTCACAGTGGACCAACACCAGCAGATGACCCGGCTCCACAAACCACCACTGACTGTGCAAACGTTACACTGTACCTTAAGCAGCTTGGACTCTGTGCCTCTCCTCTCTTCCTCCAGACACAGGGACCTTGATTTTCAAATGAAATGCAAATTTTACTTTCATCTGAAAAGAGGACTTTGCCCCACTAAGCAACAGTCCAGTTCTTTTTGTCCTTAGCCCAGATAAGGCGCCTCTGACAGTCACAATCCATTTAAGGCTACGGTTATCCCTGTTGCTTGTGCACCTTTTTCTACCACAATTTTCCCTCCATTCAACTTGTCCATGTGCTTGGATACAGCACTCTGTAAACAGCCAGCTTCTTTAGCGATGACCTTTTGCGCTAGTGCTAGCCGCTCCTTCCGCGTGCTCACAGGCGCCCCTGATTGGTTTGTAGAGCCGTGATTAATGTGGGAGCGCAAGTACCTCTCATCCCTCCCCCCTGAGAGAGCTCGGCCAATCAGCTCTCTCTGTGCCTCCAGCTGCGAGAGGTTACAGCATCACCCGGGGTTCGTACCAGCGATCCCTGGATGATAGGGCGAGCGCTTTACCACTGCGCCACTCAAAAGCAGAGTTTCACTTTTTAAATTGAATTACAGAAATAGATCACCTTTTCAATGATATTCTAATTTATTGAGATGCACCTGTATTTACAGTGCCATTATTATTAAAAAGTATTTGCGCCTTTATGATTTTTTTTTCATATGTGTCACATTTAAATGATTTAGGTCGTTAAGCACAAATTAAGATAAAAAAGATAAACACAATAAGTTAAAAAAGTTAAAAAAGATAAACACAATAAAGACAAGATGCTGTTTTTAGAAAAGGAAGTCTTTTAAAAAGTCCACCCTGACCCTGTGTGAAAAAGTAATTGTCCCTAAACCTAATACAGTAACACTTCGGATTGTTAGTAACACGGTTTGTTCCGCAAGACGAGCAAAGATTTGTAATTTAGACTTGGAAAAACGCACAAGTCTTGGTTTACGAGTACCGAGTATTATGTATCACGCATGTGCTTCTTGTTTTGACGTCATTGATGACAACTGAGTCAACGATTTTTTTCTCTCTTGCGCTGCGGAATTGTGGGTACTGTTTACTATAACACTATGACCACGTGTGTGTGTGTGTGTGTGTGTGTGTGTGTGTGTGTGTAAAACATATTTTATTTTGTGTCTGTATGCGTGTGTGTAAAGCAAAAGCAAGTCTCATTAGAGAAAGGTTAAAGATCCATTTTCTCTCTCTGCTCAAGGCTCAGCCTGCTCTTTGTGTCTGTGTGCCTGCGTGTCTTTGGACACCGTGCCCCACACACACACACACACACACACACACACACACACACACACAGACCCCTCCTACTTTCACCTTCACAGATACACACACACACTCTACACAAAAACGCTGCTCTCTTTTTTTAACAATTTTTTGCACGATTCTTTTTTAAGGTAAAGTTTAGGTTAATTTGTTTTATTTTTACTTTACAGCAGTGATTCCGTTAGTGTGTCACTTAATCGAATGTCATTAGAGAGATTCCTTGTTTATTTTTCCGATAAAACAGTGTTTGCATTGTGTGCGTGTGTGTGAAAAGAGTGGAGGAAGGGTAACTGTGTAAGACGACAAGGGGGAGAGGGGAAGGGGCTCCTTACTTTCGATTCACACACACACACAGCGTCTGCAAGCACATACGGAAACACTTATCTGTCAGGATTTTTTTAAACCTTTTTTTAAGGTAAAGTGCAGGTTAATTTGTGCAGGTGCATGTAAATTATATTTATGTATTTATTTTTTGGACTGTAGAATGAATAATTTGAGTTTCCATTATTTCTTATGGAAAAATTAAATTTGGTTTGCGAGTGTTTTGAAATACGAGACAGCTTCTGGAATTAATTATGCTCGTAATCCAAGGTTCCACTGTAACTGGTTGTGCCACACTTAGGAGCAACAACTGCAATCGAGCGTTTGTGATACCTGGCATTCGGGAGTCGGGAGGAATTTTGGACCTTCTGTTGCCCGATTCTGTGAAGAATTGTTTTAATTCACCCACTTTGGAGGATTTTTGAAGCATTAATGGTCTGTTTAAGGATCTCGATCAGATTTAAGTCCAGACTTTGTCTAGGCCACTCCAACAACCTCCCTTTTTTTTGAGCCATTTAGAGGTGGACTTGTTGGTGTGTTTTGTATCACTGTCCTGCTGCATTACCCCGAGGGCACTTGAGGTCACAAACTGATGGCTGGACATTCTCATTCAGGATTTTCTGGTAGAGCGCAGAATTCATGGTTCCATTGATTATGGCAAGTCGTCCAGATCCTGAAGCTGCGGAGCCGCAGACCATCACACCACCACCACCACCATGTCTGACTGTTGGTACGATGTTCTTTTTAAAAAATGCTGCGTTAGTTTTACACCAGATGTAACAGAAGGCCCATCTTCCAAAAAGTTACACTTTTGTTTTAGTTGAACGAATATTTGCCCAGAAGTCTTTGGGGATAATATTGTGTCCAGTACATCATATCTGCTTAACCTGACTTAGATAGATAGATTTTACTAAATTAAAAGACAACAGCATCATGATCACTATGATAATGTATCACTATTTTAGATTGACTGGTCCAATCTATTAAGAGAACATACTTTAAATCACTCAGAAAACTTTTTGTAAAACTATAATAACATTAATACATTGAGTGTAAATCCAGTCCAGACGTTGTTCGTGTTGTAATTGACTCATATAACTGGATTATTAATACAGTTCACACAGAGGCACACAGTGGTCCATTTTCAGCAGCCGTAACTTCAGGGTGTTCCAGTGGCACACTGAGATGAGTTACCATCTTATAGAGTAATTTTATTCGTACATTTAAGTTAGCTCAGTTGAAAAGAAGAAATGAAAAAGCATTAAGCATATCTTACAACAGTACTGTATGTACAACTTTCTTCACAGAATATCAGGATGTAACCAGGATAGAATAAGAAGTTATGGATCCTAAACTGAGGGCAAATCCATCAAATCTCCAGTTTTAAGAAAGAAACAAAGCTTTATTGTTTGTAAAACACCAGTCTGGTGTTTCAGGGTGCTGGTTTCAAATAAAACATCACATTGGAGAACAACACAAACACTGGATGTAGGATGATTGGGGGAAGAAGCATTATGGACAGATAAACCTAAGCTCTTATCAAAGAGAAGGACATTTCTGAGGAGCAGAACAAATAAAAAAAGATGTTGGAAGAGAGCTTGCTTGATGCTATCTGCTGTGCAAGAACTACTTATTAATGAGAAACCCCAGGTCTGAAGGCTTCTGGGTTCTTTAGGACTGATGGTGGACTGGATGGGAGGGAAAAGGCAAAGTTGTGTGCGGTGCTACAGGAAGCATTCAGGAAATGGGGAAATTTGTTTCCAGCTGGAATGCCTGTAAGGCAGTATTAAAGTAGGAAAAGCCATAAATTGTCAATTTAAGCGGAAATTATTATTATTGCTCACTTTTCCAATGGCTTGACTATATTTTCATTTCCCATGATAATTATTGAATAAATTAAAGTGATTTATTTTTCTTGAAAAATTGGAATTGATTCTAAATTTCTGAACAGTAGTGTATGTTCTGTGAAGTACTGATTTAAAAACTCACCTTGGCTTTTCATGATTGTACAAATGTTGACACCCTGAAGAGCCTGGTTTTCCTTCTGCCCCAACATCTCCTTGATTTTACACATCTGTGCATTGTAGGGGGTGAGAATAGCGATGTCCTCTGGTTGCACTCGAGACAGACGGACTAACAGGTTTGCAACCCGGACCTGATTTGTGTAACAGGAGAATGGTGATGATAAAATGTGTTAGCATAGTTGCTAACAGAGAATTTTTCCTTGATTAATAAAGGTAGATTTCACTCTGTTTACCGCTTGCTCCGCCTCCTGTTCGTTGGCGGCTGAACGTTCATTTCCAGCTGCTGTAGAAACGACTAAACTGATCTCCTGTCCTTCAACATGACCGAATAGGATGGCAGTCGGGGTGTTGTTTCTGTCGAGCAAAAGGGGGGTTCTTTGCTTGGTTCCAGTCCTCAGTTTCCCTCCGTAAAACTCATTTGAAGGGAACTCACAGATATGCTTATGCTAAAAAAAACAAAAGCTTGATTATGTTTATATTAAAGAGGGTGAATTAATTGACAGTACTTATGTTTGTACTGTATATCCTTTTACCATTCTGTACTGTGTATTCAGCATCAATGCCCTGTCCATATATCGCTCAAAGAGGGACTTCTCCATTCCAAGCTCCTTCACACGGGCACATGTCACGATTGGCCGAATCTGTTTGTGATCGCCTAAAAGCACGATCTGTAAAAAAAACAAAAACCAAACAATAGATACATATAATCTTAAACAGATTTATGCTTTAATAGACTACAACATTGTCTAAAGAAGGAAACAGAAGATGTTCACACATAAATCAGGATATACAGTAGGGTGAACACTGGACAGCATGTTCTCACCTGCTCGGGTTTATGTGAGACTAAAGGAATGAAGGCTTCAGGTTCTGTGGCCATGGCACACTCATCAATCAGGATCTGTCGGAAGTCCATGGTCTCCATCAGGATGGGCTTTAGAGCAGTCGAGCAGGTGCACAGGATCACATCATGCCGTAGGAGTTCATACTTCTGAGCCTCCTTCAACTCCTTCTTGTAACTATATACATGTTTTTATTATTGTCAGTATATTTTTTCTTTAGACACACACACTCAGGAACTAGGAACTTAGAACATTGTTAATCTAGGTCTAAAATAAATAGCTATCTGTTAACTCAAACATTTTTAGCGCTCAAAAAGAAAAAGGAATATGCTGCACATAATGCACCAACATTTCATCCTATGGGGGCAGAGAATGGGCCAGCTCTAATAAAGTACACACACAATCCTTGACACTGGCCAAAGTTGGCAATAAGGCTTTTGGAAAAGATCAATCCAGATAAATGACTGAATCATCATTCAGTCAAATAGTCTCTTTTCTTTCTTGTTTTTTAAACCAGTTTTTTTTTATTATACAGCAGCCTTAAAAAACGTTACGGATGATGAAAGGGTATGTGTCACGATCCAAGAGAGAACCAGTGTTACAAATGATACTCACCTTCTCCAGCTTAACATAACTTATGAACTAAAGAAGCAGCTCCAGCTCCAGTTGTATTGCATAACAAAAAAACTAAAAAATTGACACAAACACACACTGTCATAATAATCTTCTTTACCTTTCAATGTTAAAATCCGACTCGCAGTTTTCAAGTCGTTGTATCTCTGCTGAGTGGGGGTTGCCAGGATCTCGCACCAACTGCATTAAAGAGATACCTCTGTAAAACAGCAGAAAATGGAGTTTAATTACAATTTCGGCTATCACAATTTTCAGTATAGTTCAGGCTCAAAAAGCCTAAGGATAGCTTGTGTTATTCATTAAACAGTTATGTTTGATGTGAGTTTGGGGTCATTGTCCTGTTAGAACATTACATTTTTCTCTAGGTTTCACCTCTTAGCTAATTATTTGAGGTTCTGATGAAGAACTCTGAGTCTCTTCTTTTTCTTTATGATTCTGTCCACTTTGTCCAGTGGGCCATTTCCATGGGAGGAGATGGTGTGATGCTGCCACCACCATATTTAACAGCTCTTACAGTGTTCTTTATTCCAAACATGGCTCTGGTCAAAACTTTCTTCCAGAAGAATTTTCCTGTGGTCAGCCACAACCGTTACTGGAGATTAAAGGTGTGGGTTTTGGACCAGGGGCAGCCTTTTTTGATTATTGGACAGCAGCCTTTCAGTCCATGATGAAGAAAAACTGGCTTGATTGTAGACAGTAACACAGTTACTGTGTTACTGTCAATTTCCAGCCATTTAAAATTGATTGTTCTTGGTTTATTTCTGTCCATTTGAACCAGTTTTGTCTCAGCTTGTTGAAGTGGCTTCACCTCCCATAATGTACTTACAGTTTGTACAATAGTAACCTGACCCTGAAATCCACAGTTGTATAGAGGCCAGGGCTGGACCTTGTGCTCTTCGCCAGCTGGGCCCTGTGTGCTGTGGCCTGTACAGTAGGTGTTCTGATGCTTTTCTTTTGTGGCCAATATTGACTTTTTTCTGTGGTTTTCACGATTGGCTTTTCTGTGAGATTAAACATGGCAGGCTGGCCTGTGGTCCCTACGGGTATGGGTGAGCCTTTGGGGTCCATGATCCTGTCACCAGTTTACTGGTATAGAATTCATAAAATTGTTAATGCTATTGTTTTTCTGATTTTATCATAGCATCACGCAAAACTGGCTGGACAGAGTTTAATAAAACTTAAGGAGTAAGTTAAAACTGCACCATAAGTGAACAAAAATGTTAAGTAAAAGCAATTTTACAAGTAGTTATGTGCCAGATTAGTCACAGCATCTAGGTTTAAATTTTTTTTTTTTTTTTTATAATTTAGTGCTTTTTCCCTTGAGGTGGGTATGGCTATACACTGTGTTCCAAATTATTATGCAAATTGGTTTTAAGTGTCATAAACATTAAATGTTTGATTTTTTAAATTAAACTCATTAATGTTGTTGTGTCTCAGAGCTCTTTGGATCACTGAAATGAATCTCAGATACATGTAATAATTAGTTTGCCAGATGAGCCCAATTAAAGGAAAAGTACTAAAAAAGGTTGTTCCACCTTATTTTGCAGGCCACAGGTTTCAACCACTATGAGAAAGAAAAAGGATCTCTCTGCTGCCGAAAAGCGTCAAATAGTGCAATGCCTTGGACGAGGTATGAAAACACCAGACAAATTCATCGGATTAAGAGAGCAGCTGCTGAAATGCCATTACAAAGCAGCAAACAGGTATTTGAAGCTGCTGGAGCCTCTGGAGTCCTGTGAACCTCAAGGTGTAGGATCCTTTAAAGGCTTGCAGTTGTGCATAAACCCACTATTCGGCCACGCCTAACCAATGCTCACAAGCAGAAACAGTTGCAGTGGGCCCAGGCATACATGAAGACTATGTATGTTTTGTTTACTGATGAGTGCCATGCAACCCTGGATGGTCCAGATGGATAGAGTAGTGGATGGTTGATGGATGGCCACCATGTTCAACAAGGCTGCAACGTCAACAATTTGGTGCTGGAGTCATGTTTTGGGCCAGAATCATGGGGAGAGAGCTGGTAGGCCCCTGTAGGGTCCCTGAAGGTGTGAAAATGACCTCGGCAAAGTATATAGAGTTTTCAACTTTCTTCCATGGTACAAAAAGAAGAAACGTGCCTTCCGTAGCAAAATCATCTTCATGCACGACAATGCACCATCTCATGCTGCAAAGAATACCTCTGTGTCATTGGCTGCGATAGGCATAAAAGATGAGGAACTCATGGTGTGGCCACCATCCTCCCCTGACCTCAACCTCATTAAGAACCTTTTCGAGCATTCTCAAGCAAAAGATCTATGAGGGTGGGAGGCAGTTCGCATCAAAACAGCAGCTCTGGGAGGCTATTCTGACATCCTGCAAGAAATTCAAGCAGAAACTGTCCAAAAACTCACAAGTTCAATGGATGCAAGAATTGTGAAGGTGATATTAAAGAAGGGGTCCAATGTTAAGATGTAACATGACCTGTTAGGATGTTTTTTGATTGAAATAGCTTTGATTTTAGTAAATATGACCTCATAATGCTTTAAATTCAAAGAAAGCCTATTTTCAGTTTTTTACGACCTATAAAATGTTTTAACTCTGTTGTGCATAATAATTTGAAAAAGTGTGTTTTCAGTTTTTTATTTTTTTTTAATAAATATTGTTATCCTTAGGAGGTTTGTTTAATAAAATTTTAATTATATCCTAATGGTTGATGACTTAAAAATTGATGACTTTCATTTGCATTAATTAATTATGAAAATCAGAGAAATATATCATTTGCGTAATAATTTGGAACACGCTGTATGTCTTGAGCTAACCATCGTGTATAGACATGTAGTATGACACAGAAATGTCCATAATGCATCTACGAGCTGCCAAACTCCTCAAGAAACAGAAACAAAGGCGTGACATAGCATGGGTTAATCCAAAAAGTAGACTATGAAACCGAACCTTCAAAAATAGTTTGACAGATCAACCCCTCCCCCCTCCGCCCCATCACTCCATTAATTAGAAAAGATAAAGTGAATATTTTGACTGGGATTAGTTCATATTTTCACTTTGGCTGAAATAACAGCGCTGAAGTGGTATAAGTGAATTTTAACACGCTGGAGTGGTTTTAAGACAAAACTTCATCTTTATCCTTTGATCTACTTTTTCCATTTCTCATCTGTGATTCACTCTCCGATTACCGAACAGGGAGTGTATTTGTCTGAGCACCAAAGAAGGACAACTTAGTGTAAACAAGGCTTAGGATAATCAACCTTACAGAATGTGATTTCTTTGTATTAATAAGTTAGACCAAGAATTCTGCCGTACAGAATAAAAGACAGACATGTATGTGAATAATATTATCACTGTTTAGATTAAAGCTGATTAAATTATTTTTAGCTTTAACCTTTTATAAATTTATTCCTCTTTTTTCCAAATTTTTGGATTTTCTACCCTTATTTAGTGGTATCCAATTCCACCCCGTCACTGGAGGCTCCCACATGAAGCATCTACCGCCAATCAGTCGGGGAAACCGCAGTCCGACCCACGTGTTTCCTCCGATTCACGTGGCGTCACCGACCATTTTTTTCAAACTGCTCGCTCACGCACCATTGGGGGCGGCGTAACACACTCAGAGGACAGCGCTATCCACCTCCTCCGCGTGCGCAAGCTTACAGACGCCCCTGCTTGGCTTGTAGCGCCGTCATTAATGTGGGAGCACTGAGTACCTCTTATCCCTCCCCTCTGAAAGAGCTCGGCCAATCAGCTCTCTCTGGCTGTGAGAGGAAAACAGCATCACCCGGGGTTTGAACTTGCGATCTCCGGATGATAGGGTGAGCACTTTACCACTTCGCCACTCGGAGGCCCAGCTTTAACCTTTTAAATATTTACTTACATTATAGTAATATCAATAAATTAGGACAGAAAAATGACCTGAGTGCTTCCTTTGGCTTCTCATCACGAAGGGCTCTGCGACAGAGGTTTAGGTTACTTCCAGGATACGGGTACTCTCGCATTTCCATCTGATCACAGTAGATCCGAAGAGGCCTAAGGATTTCTTTTAGCTTCAACAGCTGCTCTGTAGTACAGTAAAATATTCATACATTTTAATTTTAATTTTATTTTATTGATTTCATTAAAAGATTTGTAAAATTAAACCCTCAAATACTGCCTTTCCATAGACTACTATAGATTATAAGTCAGAAAACAACATGCATGTTATAGGAATACTGAAAAACTTGTCCAAACAGCTGTAAATGTAACAAACCATACATTTTAAAATTGGAAAGCAGAAATATTCCATAACAAGTTCACAGACAAATTGACACCCCTTACGCATGGGGGGTGGGGTTTAGGAGTCAGGGTCAACATATTTCTTTACTATCTTTTCTTTATAAACCTACTGTTTATTAGCAGGACAGTAAAAGACTGAACTTGATGTACTGTATGTGGGCGTCTCTACCAGCTTGCGGTCACAATTCACCTGCCACAATATCCACAGACTTATTGGAGGAACCGCAATACAGGATGCCACGCTTCTTGGGTTTTTTCTCATCTTGTCCTGGTTTTGTTGAGTTCTTGGGAGCTTGTGCTTCATGACGTTTGTTCATCATGTAAAACTGATATGTGATATAAACCCCGACTACAGTTTTCCCAGTACCTGTTGAGTGGATAGATGTTAGAATTTGCTACAAATCACTACTAAGACTGTATCTGTTGTCAATTTCTCTACAAATGTGTACCTGGTGGTCCTTGGATCACAGTAAAAGGATTGTTCAAAGCCTCCTGCACAGCGATTTTCTGACTTTCATTTAAAGGTGGCAGGTCCAGGTTGTGATCCATGTCATCATCTGCTGGCTCTAGCTCTTCAGTTGTATCTGGTGAGTTTGAACATGAACACAGTGCTTTAAGTGATTGCGTGTTTACACAGTTTTGAAATATAGTTCCAAAGAAAAGATTTAGTTCAGGTCAATCTTACTGTAAACTTTGAAAACGGTCCCCGTTGCGATGCTCTTCACCAGCTCATTAGCTATTTTTATATTTTTTATAGCATGTTCATATTGCCTAAAAAATCAATACATTATATTATTGACTCTTATTATTATCAATTATATTATTTTGTGCAAAAGATCAGACAGTTATAAGATTTTAAAAAGGTATATAACATACACGTATGGGATTTTCTTTGGAATTACTTCGACAGTGAACTTTGTGTCTTTCTCTTGAAGTGTACATGGGATATTCAGCATTTTTCTGGAGTTTATTTGAAAATGTATTTTGATGTTGGATTTATTCTCCGTGTTTTTATTTCCCTGTTTTTGCGCTTGGGATTTGATGGTTATACCATGTGCGACCCATGTGGAGGGCAGTGTGTTCTGCAAGTCAGAGAGATTAGAGTCATTGCACTGTGTTGTTTCTGTCTTTTCCTCTTTTTTAGCATATTGATCCCTGAGTCTGACACAGAGGTAACAGTTTGTTAGATCAAATTCCAGAGACCAGTCTTTCGTCTGTTGTTGTGTCATCTTAAAGTAACCTTCCAGAGATGTCTCTGTGGTTCCTGTCCATTTTATGCTCACATCTTCAAGAATCACACTGTTATTTTCTTCTACAGCATTGTAAGCTGTGTCCATTTGACACAGTTTTCCCCAAATCTTCTGGTACTCCTTATAATCCTTGTACTTTGTTTTTGATGGATAACATACTGTGCCATCTGTGGGGGTGAAACACTTGATTGGGTTCCTTGCATGCTCCAAACAGACCTCAAAGGAAGGACTGAGAGTGAGAAGGTTTACTGCAGGCAGTGTTGCCCCGTTGACAACTTCTGTGCCAAGCTGCACTTGGAGCACATCTTCAGACTTGAGTTCCATCTCCCACACTTTAAAATGATTCTGCTCTGTCGGGTAAGCTTTTGACATTATTACATTATACTTTATATTATTTTTTTCTTCTTTAACATCTCGAAGACACTCACTGACCTTACCCCAGTCCTCAGCTTTAGCTGCAGATATCATTCTTATCCAATTCTTACCCGAGATCAGGATAATATTTTTGTTCTCTGACACTTTATGCTGTAGCTCTGGCTTGATGGAATCAATAAATGAATACACTCTTCTCTTCCAGGTAAGAGTGCAGGATTGGGCTTTAAACGCTGGCTGCTCTACCACTTTGAGGTTTCTGTATTCAATCTTTAGCCCTGATAATCTGTCAAGAGGTACTGAGATAATAAATTGATGCTCGTTTGGAGAAATCTGGTCCACCACTGCCAGTTTGGTCACATCTCTAGAACTAGATTTAGTTGCATTGATGAGTCTTAATGACTCCAAATCAAAATCCTCTGTAGAGTCACATTTGTCACAGAAATGATCAATTTCTTCCTTTGTGTAATTTGGGCCTAATTGGTGCCTATCAGAGAGCACACTATGGAGAAGCCTCTGAAGAACCAGGTCCAGATAGCGTCTCAAAGGCGATGAGGCACACGTGTATGTATTGAGCTGCAGGTCATAATGTCCTAATCTTGAGGACAAGTTAGAACATGATCTCAGAATGACAGCTTTGTTTTGAATTTCCTTGAATTCCTTGGCCATGTGACGTAATGTAGGATGGATTTCATCATTTATAATAAGATGAACCAGCTTGTGGTAGTCTCTTTTCTGTGCCAAGCTTTCCATGTGCTCGAACACAGGTCTGAAGACGTGAATAAAAAACTCTTTGGCTTCTTCAAATTTTGCCTCTGGAACTTCACATATTTGTGAGAGATGTGGAGACAGGGGCAGTAGGGGAGAGTATTTTCTTTTAAACAGCTCAAACTGATCAGGATCTGGCTTGAAGTGGCACCTCAGTGGGGTGAGATCTCTTGTTAGGTCTTTGGAAATGAGTTTTTCAGCCACTGCATTGTTGTAAAAAATCATCAGCTCTTCTACCATGCAGTGGGCTCTACTGTCTCCATTTCTTTGGCCACTGCTCCAGGTTCCTTCCAACCTGAAGTTTCTAAGTTCCTTGGTAAAGCAGTAGGCCACAGCAATACAGTCTTCTACACTGGAAAAGCGTAGAGGTGCCTGGCTATCATCAGGACAGAACTCTTGTATTATCTTGTCTGCTTCTTCGTATGATAGCCGTCTGTCAGATTTGATAACAGAACGAGTAAAATTACTGGACTCTATAATATTGGTGGCCTTGTTAATCATTATTTTCAAAGATATGGTCTTTCGTTTCTGACCTGGGAGTAAGCTCAGGAATTCATTGCTTGATTCTTCGGAAAGCATGAATGCTTTGTTTGCTTTCAAATGTACATTGTAAAATGTCCTACCTTGCTTTTTTGCAAATGTATCCTCCTTACTGCCTTTCCTAATGACACTAGCTACATCAGTGATGTGAATAGCAATCATATATTGTTCTCCATGGTCACTCAGACTGAAGGCATCATCCAAGGCATAAGCATCACTAGGGTCTATGGTGAATGTTAGGTTTCTTTCCTCATTTTCCTTTTGGTCACATTTTGGTTGGAAAGGAGGAGGAGAGTCTTTAATGCCATATTCTAGTTCCAGAAGCACTTTATAGTACTCTTCATGTGAGATAACTTTTGTAACCGCTCCAAGAGGATACTGATGAGTCTTTTCCCATTTCAGCACCTTGACCACTAAAAGCTGATCCTCTGCCATGTCAATAGATCTCTTAGGGACGTAGTGTCCATCTTTTGGATTGATCTTCCGTATTTCTATTTTGTCCTGTTGTTTTTTCAGGATACGTATCCTGGTCATGTTTTTCTTGACCGGCGTAGCTAATTGTTTATGTCCCTCCATCCTGCAGATGATGGTGCAGCTCTTTTCAGATCTATCCAGCAATCCTACTACTTTCCCTTTCACTGATTCACCTCGATTAAGCTGACATGTTCTGCTCAAGATCTGAACACAAACCTCATCACCAGGAAAGGATCTGCCCACAGCATCCTTTCCACTGATGCAAATGGTAGAAGTCAGATCCTTGAGAGGTTTGGCATATGCCAGATCGTGTCTCTCCATTTTGAGTTTACAGCGTACATATTCATGAGGTTTGGTATCCAACATTTCTTGTAGTTCCTCCTGACTGTGTTCTTGTTCGAACAGAGGCTCCCAGTGGAAACCTCGACTGGAGAACTTGAAAAGGTTCTTGTGGATTTCTAAAGCTTCATCCAGAGTTGTTCCGTCACCAGAACATCCATTTGCATTTTTTTTATACATTTTCTTCTTGCCCATGGTTTATTCTGGAAATGCACAAAAGGCAATTAAGATTATTGCAGCCTGCTACAAAATTTATAAAAATGTTTACTTAAATGTATGTAACATCATATTGTTATGTCAAAATGTTATGTAACACATGTGCCCTGCGATAGATTGGCACCATGGTGTACCCTGCCTAAGTCTCCTGGGATAGGCTCCACGCCCCTCGCGACCCTGAATACGGGATAAAGCGGGATAGACGATGAGTGAGTGAGTAAGTGAGTAAGTATATCACAGTAGGAAAGGTTTGTGGATTTTTTCTTTTAAATGACTCATCCTGAATGTTTATATAAAGCACAAGGTAACCACACCCATGACACAGGTCTAGCAAAACTAATTAATCATGCATTAGGTGTTTGAAATCAGCAACCAAGATAGATTCAGACAATGATGAACAGCATGGTCACAGAGAGAGAGTATTTTTTTCTCCTCCCGTACAGTGGAACCTCGAGTTGTGAGTAACGCGGTTTGCCAGTGTTCCACAAAACGAGCAAAGATTTTTAATAATTTTTAACTTGGAAAACAAGCAAGTCTTGGTTTACAAGTACCGAGTATCATGTATCATGCATGCGCTTCTTGTTTTGACGCAGAGCGTCACGTGATCACAACTGAGCCAATGTTTTTTCTCTCTCTTGCGCTGTGGAATTGTGAGTAATCGTCTACCCTGCTGGGTCTTAGTGCTTGTATTTTACTGGTATAATCAACATCCCTGCACCATGTACTGTTTACTATAACATTGTGACCACGTGTGTGTGTGTGTGTTAAACATATTTTATTTTGTATCTGTATGCGTGTGTACAGCGCGCGTGTAAGGCAAAAGCAAGTCTCATTAGAGAAAATCCATTTTCTCTCTCTGCTCAAGGCTCAGCTCTTTGTGTCTGTGTGCGTGTGTGTCATTGGACATCGTGCCACACACACACAAACACACACACACACACACACACACACAGACCTCTCCTACTTTCGCCTTCACAAAAACACACACACACACACACTCTTTCTTTCTGCTCTACACAGAAACACTGCTCTGTCGTGATTCTTTTCAAAGGTAAAGTTCAGGTAAATTTGTTTTATTTTTACTTTACAGCAGTGATTTTGTTAGTGTGTCGCTCAATCGAATGTCATTAGAGAGATTTCACACACACACACACACACACACACACACACACACACACAAAGCCCCTGCGCGCACAAAAGAAAACACTTACCTGTCGGGATTTATTTTTACTTTTCAGGTTACTTTGTTTTATATTTACTTAATATTTTGTGTTAATTATTTTTATGTATTAATCTTTTTGGTCTATGAAATGAACAATTTAAGTTTCCATTATTTCTTATAGGAGAATTGACTTGGTTTACGAGTGTTTTGAATACTAGCTGTTTCCGGAATTAATTATGCTCGTAATCCAAGGTTCCACTTTATAATATCAGTGAATCAGTAGAATCAAATCAAATTTAGAAAGACTCAGAAAGTCTGTTTTAGTAATTTAATTAACATAAAGACCACAAACTTGGATCAGACTGAATGCGCAGCCGGCACCTCTGATCTGAAGCTAGGACTGTTAAATATTAGATCTCTCGCATCTAAAGCAGTTATAGTTAATGAAATTATCACAGATCAGAAATTTGATATACTCTGTTTAACAGAAACCTGGATTAAACAGGACGAGTATGTGGCTCTAAATGAAGCTAGTCCTCCTGGATACAGCTACATACACCAGCCTCGGTTAACTGCTAGAGGAGGAGGCGTCGCAGTTATTCACAATGATAATTTGACTATTGTACAAAAACACGGACACAAATTTAATTCATTTGAAATTCTTTATAGTAACATAAGTGTATTTAACTATATTAAGTCAGCTCAGTCGATCCCGCTAATTGTCATTTACAGACCTCCAGGGCCGTACTCGGAATTTCTTAGTGAATTTGCAGATTTCCTTTCAAATCTAGTCGTTTCTGTAGACAAAGTGTTAATTGCTGGAGATTTTAATATTCATTTTGAAAACCCAGAAGACCCTCTGAGAACTGCATTTATGTCTATACTGGACTCGGTAGGAGTAAATCAGTGTGTAGTAGGACCCACTCATAAAGCAGGTCACACTTTAGATTTAATAATATTATTTGGATTAAGTATAAGAAATTTATTCACAATACCACTATCTGAAGTTATCTCAGATCACTATCTTGTCTCATTGCAAGTGTGTCACGATAATAATGTACACACAGCGCCGCGCTACCGTATGAAACGTACATTCACATCAACTACCAAACAGAGTTTTATCAGTAATCTCCCAGAGTTCCCAACTTCGATTAGATCACAGTCTGACCCCACAGAACTCGATCAGGCGACTGAATATTTAGAGTCGACATTTCGCTATACCCTAGATAATGTAGCTCCAGTCAAAAGAAAAATTATTAGAGATAAAAAACTCGCTCCCTGGTATAACGATCACACGCGCACTTTAAAACAGACCGCTCGGAAATTAGAACGTAAATGGCGTCAAACTAAATTACTAGTATTTCAAATAGCATGGAAGGAGAGCATCCTGAACTATAGAAAAGCTCTTAGTGTAGCTAGATCAACATATCTCTCCACTCTTATAGAAAATAACAAAAATAATCCTAGGTTCTTATTTAATGCTGTAGCCAAATTAACCAGAAATATGACCACTGCAGAAATCTCCACAACAACATCATGCAATAGTGAGGACTTCATGAACTTTTTTAATAATAAAATTGTAAATATTAGGCATAAAATTGAGGTTTTGAAACCGAACAATGTAATTGATGCAGATGTTAATCTAGCCATGTCAGACCAGAACCTAGAATACTTTACTCCCCTTGAAGAGAATGAACTAATTTCACTCATCTCTTCTTCAAATTCATCAACCTGTATATTAGATCCTGTACCGACACATTTTCTTAAACAGATAGTACCAGCAATAATAGAACCCCTGTTGAGAATAATTAATTCTTCACTCAGCATTGGATATGTTCCAAAATCTTTTAAATTAGCAGTTATCAAACCAATAATTAAGAAACCTGACCTCGACCCCTGTCAGCTGTCCAGTTACAGACCAATATCAAACCTCCCCTTTATCTCTAAGATCCTGGAAAAGATAGTAGCGGAGCAGCTATGCTCATATATACATAGAAATGGCATACATGAACTGTATCAGTCAGGATTTAGGCCTCATCACAGCACAGAGACAGCACTCGTTAAAGTAGTAAATGACATTCTATTGGCCTCTGATCAGGGTTGTGTAACTATGCTTGTATTACTTGACCTCAGTGCAGCTTTTGACACTGTTGATCATGCTATTCTTCTTCACAGATTAGAAAATGTAGTGGGAATTAAGGGTACAGCCCTCTCCTGGCTCAGATCCTATCTGACCCATCGTTATCAGTATGTAGACTTAAATGGTGATTATTCTGCATGTTCTGTAGTGGAGTTTGGCGTTCCGCAGGTTTCAGTTTTAGGTCCACTGCTTTTTTCCCTTTACATGCTTCCTCTGGGCAACATAATCCGTAAGCATGGTATTAGTTTTCATTGTTATGCTGACGATACACAGTTATATGTCTCAGCAAAACCTGATGAGAAAAAACAGCTTACTAAAATTGAGCAATGTGTGCAGGACATAAGAAATTGGATGCTAATTAACTTCCTTCTGCTAAATCCGGATAAGACAGAAGTTCTAGTCATAGGACCGCATACAGCTAGGAGTAAAATTTTAGATCACACCGTAACTTTAGATGGCCTTTCTGTTCCATCAAATGCAACAGTGAAAGACCTTGGTGTGATTATTGATTCCAGCCTTTCATTTGAAGCACATGTAGATAATATTACCAGGATAGCATTCTTTCACCTCAGAAATATTGCCAGAATAAGAAATTTATTGTCGCTAAACGATGCAGAAAAACTAGTTCATGCTTTTATCACCTCTAGGTTGGACTATTGTAATGCCTTACTGTCTGGTTGTTCAGCTAGATGCATAAATAAGCTTCAGCTAGTCCAGAATGCAGCAGCGAGAGTCCTCACCAGAACCAGAAGATATGAGCACATCACCCCTATCTTATCTTCACTCCATTGGCTCCCTGTGAAATTTCGCATTGATTTTAAAATACTACTCTTGACATATAAAGAATTAAATGGTCTCGCGCCGCAGTACCTGAGCGAACTGCTACTGTCTTACGATCCGCCACGCCTACTTTGATCAAAGGATGCAGGCTGCTTGTCAGTACCGCGTATTATGAAAAATACAGCTGGGGGCAGAGCTTTTTCTTACAAAGCCCCAAAGTTATGGAATAGTCTTCCAAATAGTGTTCGGGACTCAGACACAGTCTCAGTGTTTAAGTCCAGGCTAAAAACCTATTTATTTAGCCAAGCATTTTTATAAATAGATTTGCCATAGGTAAAGGAGCAGATCTGGGGGACTCATGGACGTAGAGTATTATGGTGAACTGGTATGTTTGGATGCTGTCTTCCTCACTCTCATTGATCACTCAGGTTTGCTGACGGTGAGGTGATTGTTTGCTTTACATGTCAGGAAGCCCTCATGTTTGTGTTTCCTTCTGGCTCCTCCCTTTTAGTTATGCTGTCATAGTTAGTCCTGCCGGAGTCTCTGCTTGCACTCTACAGTTAATATACATTCACATTATACATTGTGTGACTGTGACCATACCTAACTGCCATCTCTCCTCTTCTTCTCTTTCCCCCCCTCTTTCTTTTTCCCCTCTCCTCCTGTCCCCCCCTTTCATTCTTTCTCTCTCTCTCTCTGTCGAGCTACACATGTCGTTCCTGAGCTGCCAGTGATCCAGACTCCCTCTGCCCTCCGGACCTGTCTGACCCATCCTGGTGCCCCGCTTCTGGCTGAAGATCTCGTCACATGGATGCCCCGTGTGTCTCTCTGGGATGCGTCTGGTGTCTGGGAATGATTCTCTCCACCTAGAAAATGGTTCTGGCCTTGACTGGTGTTGGCAACTGTTTCTCTGGGGACTTGACAGTTCGATAGTTCATGACTGGAACTTCTTACAAGTCTACCTGGGTCTTCAATAACTACCTGGACTCCATATTAACATCAATTAACATCAGCTATTATAGCTGAACTGCCTCCCACCCTACACACTGTATAAATGCAGATCATTTACTGCTTTCTGTTTCACCCAGATGAGGATGGGTTCCCTGTTGAGTCTGGTTCCTCTCAAGGTTTCTTCCTATTACCATCTCAGGGAGTTTTTCCTTGCCACTGTCGCCCTCGGCTTGCTCACCAGGGACAAACTGACCATTTTGATTCATACAAATTCACATTTCATACAAACTTAAATAATTCTTTTGACTGTGTAAAGCTGCGTTGCGGCAATGAAAATTGCTAAAAGCGCTATACAAATAAAATTGAATTGAATTGAATTGAATAATATAAGTTAAGGGCATTTAATAAGGTAAGTAATTTTGAAGGTGAGTACTTTTGTACTTTTACTCAAGTAGAAATTTAAATATATGAACTTCTACTTTTACTTGAGTAATTCACAACCAAACATTTGCATCAAATTTGTCCCTGTATGTGAACTCCTCCTCAGAACACAACCGTGAACCCACCAACCCAAGCTGCTATTAACTGAACAAGGGCTTGAGTGTGTTGTCCAGCGTCAATGTTTCTCAGTTCGTGGTCACGTGCACATGATTGCACATTGAGAATTTTGTGCAAAATGGAGTGATTTTCCTTTCAACAAAGCTGTGACAAGTGTGTAGGTCAGAGAAAACAAATCTCTCTGGACAGAGGGGTCCCCCCACCAAACACTAACCTCCCCCCACCAAACACTAACCTCCCCCCACCAAACACTAACCTCCCCCCCACCAAACACTAACCTCCCCCCCACCAAACACTAACCTCCCCTCACCAAACACTAACCTCCCCCCCACCAAACACTAACCTCCCCCCACCAAACACTAACCTCCTCCCCACCAAACATTAACTGCATTTATGTCTATACTGGACTCGGTAGGAGTAAATCAGTGTGTAGTAGGACCCACTCATAAAGCAGGTCACACTTTAGATTTAATAATATTATTTGGATTAAGTATAAAAAATTTATTCACAATACCACTATCTGAAGTTATCTCAGATCACTATCTTGTCTCAATTCAAGTGTGTCACAATAATAATGTACACACAGCGCCGCGCTACCGTATGAAACGTACATTCACATCAACTACCAAACAGAGTTTTATCAGTAATCTCCCAGAGTTCCCAACTACGATTAGATCACCGTCTGACCCCACAGAACTCGATCAGGCAACTGAATATTTAGAGTCGACATTTCGCTATACCCTAGATAATGTAGCTCCAGTCAAAAGAAAAATTATTAGAGATAAAAAACTTGCTCCCTGGTATAACGATCACACGCGCACTTTAAAACAGACCGCTCGGAAATTAGAACGTAAATGGCGTCAAACTAAATTACTAGTATTTCAAATAGCATGGAAGGAGAGCATCCTGAACTATAGAAAAGCTCTTAGTGTAGCTAGATCAACATATCTCTCCACTCTTATAGAAAATAACAAAAATAATCCTAGATTCTTATTTAATGCTGTAGCCAAATTAACCAGAAATAAGACCACTGCAGAAATCTCCACAACAACATCATGCAATAGTGAGGACTTCATGAACTTTTTTAATAATAAAATTGTAAATATTAGGCATAAAATTGAGGTTTTGAAACCGAACAATGTAATTGATGCAGATGTTAATCTAGCCATGTCAGACCAGAACCTAGAATACTTTACTCCCCTTGAAGAGAATGAACTAATTTCACTCATCTCTTCTTCAAATTCATCAACCTGTATATTAGATCCTGTACCGACACATTTTCTTAAACAGATAGTACCAGCAATAATAGAACCCCTGTTGAGAATAATTAATTCTTCACTCAGCATTGGATATGTTCCAAAATCTTTTAAATTAGCAGTTATCAAACCAATAATTAAGAAACCTGACCTCGACCCCTGTCAGCTGTCCAGTTACAGACCAATATCAAACCTCCCCTTTATCTCTAAGATCCTGGAAAAGATAGTAGCGGAGCAGCTATGCTCATATATACATAGAAATGGCATACATGAACTGTATCAGTCAGGATTTAGGCCTCATCACAGTACAGAGACAGCGCTCGTTAAAGTAGTAAATGACATTCTATTGGCCTCTGATCAGGGTTGTGTAACTATGCTTGTATTACTTGACCTCAGTGCAGCTTTTGACACTGTTGATCATGCTATTCTTCTTCACAGATTAGAAAATGTAGTGGGAATTAAGGGTACAGCCCTCTCCTGGCTCAGATCCTATCTGACCCATCGTTATCAGTATGTAGACTTAAATGGTGATTATTCTGCATGTTCTCTAGTGGAGTTTGGCGTTCTGCAGGGTTCAGTTTTAGGTCCACTGCTTTTTTCCCTTTACATGCTTCCTCTGGGCAACATAATCCGTAAGCATGGTATTAGTTTTCATTGTTATGCTGACGATACACAGTTATATGTCTCAGCAAAACCTGATGAGAAAAAACAGCTTACTAAAATTGAGCAATGTGTGCAGGACATAAGAAATTGGATGCTAATTAACTTCCTTCTGCTAAATCCGGATAAGACAGAAGTTCTAGTCATAGGACCGCATACAGCTAGGAGTAAAATTTTAGATCACACCGTAACTTTAGATGGCCTTTCTGTTCCATCAAATGCAACAGTGAAAGACCTTGGTGTGATTATTGATTCCAGCCTTTCATTTGAAGCACATGTAGATAATATTACCAGGATAGCATTCTTTTACCTCAGAAATATTGCCAGAATAAGAAATTTATTGTCGCTAAACGACGCAGAAAAACTAGTTCATGCTTTTATCACCTCTAGGTTGGACTATTGTAATGCCTTACTGTCTGGTTGTTCAGCTAGATGCATAAATAAGCTTCAGCTAGTCCAGAATGCAGCAGCGAGAGTCCTCACCAGAACCAGAAGATATGAGCACATCACCCCTATCTTATCTTCACTCCATTGGCTCCCTGTGAAATTTCGCATTGATTTTAAAATACTACTCTTGACATATAAAGCATTAAATGGTCTCGCGCCGCAGTACCTGAGCGAAATGCTAGTGTCTTACGATCCGCCACGCCTACTTCGATCAAAGGATGCAGGCTGCTTGTCAGTACCGCGTATTATGAAAGATACAGCTGGGGGCAGAGCTTTTTCTTATAAAGCCTCAAAGTTATGGAATAGTCTTCCAAATAGTGTTCGGGACTCAGACACAGTCTCAGTGTTTAAGTCCAGGCTAAAAACCTATTTATTTAGCCAAGCATTTTTATAAATAGATTTGCCATAGGTAAAGGAGCAGATCTGGGGGACTCATGGATGTAGAGTATTATGGTGAACTGGTATGTTTGGATGCTGTCTTCCTCACTCTCATTGATCACTCAGGTTTGCTGACGGTGAGGTGATTGTTTGCTCTACATGTCAGGAAGCCCTCATGTTTGTGTTTCCTTCTGGCTCTCCCTTTTAGTTATGCTGTCATAGTTAGTCCTGCCGGAGTCGCTGCTTGCACTCTACAGTTAATATACATTCACATTATACATTGTGTGACTGTGACCATACCTAACTGCCATCTCTCCTCTTCTTCTCTTTCCCCCCCCTCTTTCTTTTTCCTCTCTCCTCCTGTCCCCCCCTTTCACTCTTTCTCTCTCTCTCTGTCGAGCTACACATGTCGTTCCTGAGCTGCCAGTGATCCAGACTCCCTCTGCCCTCCGGACCTGTCTGACCCATCCTGGTGCCCCGCTTCTGGCTGAAGATCTCGTCACATGGATGCCCCGTGTGTCTCTCTGGGATGCGTCTGGTGTCTGGGAATGATTCTCTCCACCTAGAAAATGGTTCTGGCCTTGACTGGTGTTGGCAACTGTTTCTCTGGGGACTTGACAGTTCGATAGTTCATGACTGGAACTTCTTACAAGTCTACCTGGGTCTTCAATAACTACCTGGACTCCATATTAACATCAATTAACATCAGCTATTATAGCTGAACTGCCTCCCACCCTACACACTGTATAAATGCAGATCATTTACTGCTTTCTGTTTCACCCAGATGAGGATGGGTTCCCTGTTGAGTCTGGTTCCTCTCAAGGTTTCTTCCTATTACCATCTCAGGGAGTTTTTCCTTGCCACTGTCGCCCTCGGCTTGCTCACCAGGGACAAACTGACCATTTTGATTCATACAAATTCACATTTCATACAAACTTAAATAATTCTTTTGACTATGTAAAGCTGCTTTGCGGCAATGAAAATTGCTAAAAGCGCTATACAAATAAAATTGAATTGAATTGAATTTAATTGAATTAACCTCCCCCCCACCAAACACTAACCCCCCCCCACCAAACACTAACCCCCCCCCACCAAACACTAACCCCCCCCACCAAACACTAACCCCCCCCCCACCAAACACTAACCTCCCCCCCACCAAACATTAACCTCCCCCCACCAAACACTAACCTCCTCCCCACCAAACACTAACCTCCTCCCCACCAAACACTAACCTCCCCCCCACCAAACACTAACCTCCTCCCCACCATACACTAACCTCCCCCCCACCAAACACTAACCTCCCCCCACCAAACACTAACCTCCCCCCCACCAAACACTAACCTCCTCCCCACCAAACACTAACCTCCCCTCACCAAACACTAACCTCCCCCCCACCAAACACTAACCTCCCCCCACCAAACACTAACCTCCTCCCCACCAAACACTAACCTCCCCCCCACCAAACACTAACCTCCCCCCCACCAAACACTAACCTCCCCTCACCAAACACTAACCTCCTCCCCACCAAACACTAACCTCCCCCCCACCAAACACTAACCTCCCCCTCACCAAACACTAACCTCCCCCCACCAAACACTAACCTCCCCCCACCAAACACTAACCTCCCCCTCACCAAACACCAACCTCCTCCCCACCAAACACTAACCTCCTCCCCACCAAACACTAACCTCCTCCCCACCCATCTTCCTCTCCTCCATTCCTTCACATCAGCGAGTCTCCGTAAGGGCCCATGAACTATGTAATAGGTAAAAATGTTGGCGCTCTCCTGTCCAGAGCTGTATTATATTTGTATAATTAAAGCTTTTTCATACTTTTATATTTTTTGATACAAAAAAATAAATCAAAAGGTAAATAGAGTTTATACTAATTGGGAACAGATTAATTCTATTTACATGTTTTCCTATGGAAAAAATGACTGAATAGGTCTATGATGGTAATAGAGTTCATAGGGACACATGTATATAGAATTAACCCGTTCAGGATCCTGTCTCTCTCTTTGTCTCTGTCTGTTTTTTTTCCACAAGAAAAGTTTCAGTTTTTATACAAACTTTTCTTGTGGAAAAAAAAAACAGAGAGAGAGAGAGAGAGAGACATTACCACTTATATAGTACATTTGATCAGTGGAGAAATGTTTGTGTCATTGAGTTTCATTCTTTTCATTCTGACTGGTAAAGTAAAAACTCACCAATGACAGATAACTTCACAACAACAAGCACAAGCCAGGCGAGGGGTACAGGCCAGGGGTACAGGCCAGGACTCACTGAGTGAAATTAAGGAGTATAATATACACCGAGCTAATTACACTCTAATGTAACTTAGTCTTCCTAATACAATATAGCGTTCTGTGCCTAATAACTCTCTGCAACAAATTACCCACAGTTAAAAATTGCAAAACAGCCCAACATTAATAACTCCTTATCTTGTGAAATACTTTAGTTCACGAGAGCAAATATGCCGAGGTTTTACTCACCGCACGGATTGTTGATTCTCAACAAAGACATCGCACCTGCTCCAGGCCCTTTAACACACCATGATGAGGCTCCTCCCTCTACAGTAAGGTGTACATGACTTTCCAGTTCATAATAATCAGAGCTGGTGAGTTAATTTTAGAATTATGTCAACATTAACATAAGTGGAGTGACATGGAGTTTTGTTACACAGCTGTTGTGATTTAATTCTTGGTTTTGCCTGTTCAGGGTGTTCAAGTTGCCAGATTGTGAAATGAGTAGTGGGGTCAGTGGCAGTTGTGCCTAGAGGACTGTCTTTAAACACAAGCAATTAAGGGGTAGAAATATGGACTGTAGAATGCTTATTTTTTATTTTATATTTTGGATATTTGGATATAACCTGGTGTAAACGCATGAGAATTTAAATGAATTATTTTTTTCACAAAGACGGTCCTGTCCTCGGCTAATACAGACAGCTGTTCTCTGAGGACTCGTGACTGCAGAGTTTCCTACAGTCTACCTGAGCCTCCAATAACCAACTAAACTCCAGTTTAACTTTAACACATCTCCTGTTATACTGAACTTTACCTACCTTTAAGGAATCATAAGCTAACAGGGTGCGAGTCGCATGGCTCATTGCCAAATAAACACGGAAACACTTTTGTGATCACCTTTCAGAAAACGAAACCTAACAGAGTGTTTTCATTCCGTACAAGTCACATGGCGTGTTGCCAAATATGCCGATCAAAAGATTAGTATGTGATTAAAGGATTCTTTTTTTATAATGTTGATGTAAATGGATCTCCAAAACATATTTTTTATTGTCATTTTTTTTTCTTTAAATAAATCTTTAAAACAGTTATTTTAAAAACAAAAGCTACATTTGTCATAAAGACCTGCATTTCTGCTTCTGTTTAGTGGCCACGCCTTTAATTTTAGCAGAAGCGTCACTCCTACAGACCTGACATGGCGTCCTGGCTTCAAACCACCTTGATTCACGATTTATGATTCAAGATTTAAGAATTTTATTTGTCACATACATGGCTGTACAGATTTCTAACCTCCTCTACTGTAGGTGAGCCGTCTCATCGTTGTTGGTGATCAGGCCCACCACGACAGTGTCGTCAGGAAACTTGATGACGGCGGTGGAGTTGGTAGTGGCCACGCAGTCGTGGGTGTATAAGTTTAAGTACAAGTTTTTGTCCTTACACTAAGAACATGGTGCTTCATCTCCTCCAGATAAGCTGTCTCATCACTGTTCTGGATCAGACCAACCATCACAGTATCATCTGTGAATTTCACAATGATGGTAGAGCTGTGTCAAGCATAGCAGTCATGGGTAAAGAGAAGAGCAGCAGACTCAGAATTGAAGCTTGTTTATGCACCTAGGTAAAATATCCAGACAATACGGTGTATCCTATGGAACTCCAAAGTGTTCAAAAGTAAAAAAATAAATAGGACATGATAAAATAAATAACTCTATGAATAAATAAGACGCAGATATGTAACATGAGAATGATATTGTAAAATAATAGAACACATTTTGAAAAAAAAATTATTATTGTAAAATATATTGCACTCTACTATATAAATTTACTCATTATTATAAAATAACATTTCATGGTGATTATTTTTCCCAATAACAGAAATTTTTTATTTAATTCCAGCTGTTTTATTACAAAATGTTATTTTTTTAAAGTCCCGTTTTTCACGATGGCCTATTTATTTCATAATGCGACTTTTCAGAAGAATGAGTCGTTCTGTCAATTAGAGGAGAGGAGGAAGGCGTGTTCGAAAGCAGAGAGAGAAGAGGAAAGGCAAGAGTTTAGGAGTGATAGTAGGGACTTTGAATGTTGGGACCATGACAGGGAAGGGAAGAGAGTTAGTTGATATGATGCAGAGAAGAAAGGTGGATATACTGTGTGTACAGGAGACCAGGTGGAAAAGTAGCAAGGCTAGAAGCTTAGGATCAGGGTTCAAATTGTTTTACCATGGTATGGATAGGAAAAGAAATGGAGTAGGAGTTATTCTAAAAGAGGAGTTTGTAAGGAATGTTCTAGAGGTGAAGAGAGTATCAGATAGGGTGATGAGTCTGAAGCTGGAAATTGAAGGGATAATGTTCAATGTTGTTAGTGGTTATGCCCCACAGGTAGGATGTGAGTTAAAAGAGAAAGAGAAATTCTGGAGTGAGTTAGATGAAGTGATGCAGAGCATCCCCAGAGGTGAAAGAGTGGTGATTGGTGCAGACTTCAATGGACATGTTGGGGAAGGGAACAGAGGTGATGAAAATGTGATGGGCAGGTTTGGTCTTCAGGACAGGAATGTAGAAGGACAGATGGTGGTGGACTTTGCAAAGAGGATGGAAATGGCAGTAGTAAATACTTTCTTCCAGAAGAGGCAGGAACATAGGGTGACATATAAGAGTGGAGGCAGAAGCACTCAGGTCGACTACATCTTGTGTCGACGTTGTAACCTGAAAGAGATCAGTGACTGCAAAGTGTTGGTAGGGGAGAGTGTAGCCAGACAACACAGAATGGTCGTGTGTAAAATAACCCTGGTGGTGAGGAAGGCGAAGAAGACAAAGGCAGAGCAGAGGACAAAGTGGTGGAAGCTGAGAAAGGAAGAATGTTGTGTAGTCTTCAGGGAGGAGTTGAGACAGGCTATGGGTGGTCAGGAGGTGCTTTAAGGAGTAGATGAATGAGGAAAACGAAAGAGAACAAAGAGTAGAAGAGATGACTGTTGTGGAATAGGAAGTAGCAAATATTGGTAGAAGTGAGGTGAGAAGGGCGTTGAAGAGTGGAAAGGCTGTTGGTCCTGATGACATACCTGTGGAGGTATGGAAGTGCTTAGGAGAGGTGGCAGTAGAGTTTCTGACAAGTTTGTTTAACAAGATCTTGGAGAGTGAGAGGATTCCAGAGGAATGGAGGAGAAGTGTATTGGTGCCAATTTTTAAGAACAAGGGAGATGTGCAAAGCTGTGGAAATTATAGAGGTATAAAGCTAATGAGCCAGACAATGAAGCTGTGGGAAAGAGTAGTGGAAGCTAGGTTAAGGGCAGAGGTGAGCATTTGTAAGCAGCAATATGGTTTCATTCCTAGAAAGAGTACATCAGATGCACTTTAAGGTAATAAAGTGTTGCATTGTGTCTTTGTAGATTTAGAGAAAGCATACGACAGGGTGCCGAGAGAGGAGCTGTGGTGTTGTATGAGGAAGTCTGGAGTGGCAGAGAAGTATGTTAGAGTGATGCAGGACATGTAGGAGAGCTGTAAGACAGTGGTGATATGTACTGTAGGTGTGACAGAAGAGTTCAAGGTGGAGGTGGGTCTGCATCAAGGATCGGCTCTAAGCCCCTTTTTGTTTGCTCTGGTGATGGACAGGATGACAGATGAGGTAAGACAGGAGTCCCCATGGACTATGATGTTTGCAGATGACATTGTGCTCTGTAGCGAGAGCAGGGAACAGGTGGAGGAAAATTTGGAGAGGTGGAGGTATGCTCTGGAAAGCAGAGGAATGAAGGTTAGCCGCAGCAAGACGGAATATATGTGTGTAAATGAGAGGGACCCAGGAGGATCGGTGAGGCTACAGGGAGCAGAGGTAAAGAAGGTGCAGGATTTTAAGTACTTAGGGTCAACAGTCCAGAGCAACGGAGAGTGTGGAAAGGAGGTGAAGAGGCGGGTACAGGCAGGTTGGAATGGGTGGAGAAAAGTGTCAGGTGTGTTGTGCGATAAAAGAGTATCAGCGAGAATGAAAGGAAAGGTGTACAGGACAGTGGTGAGACCAGCGATGCTCTACGGCTTAGAGACAGTGGCGCTGAAGAAAAGACAGGAGGCAGAGTTGGAGGTAGCAGAGCTGAAGATGTTGAGGTTCTCCTTGGGAGTGACGAGGATGAATAGGATCAAGAATGAGTTTATCAGAGGGACAACCCACGTTAGATGTTTTGGAGATAAATCAGAGAGGCCAGATTGAGGTGGTTTGGACATGTTCAGAGGAGAGATGGTGAATATATCGGTAGAAGGATGCTGAGGTTGGAACTGCCAGGCAGGATACCTAGAGGAAGACCAAAGAGGAGATTTATGGATGCAGTGAAAGAGGACATGAAGTTAGTTGGTGTGAGAGAAGAGGATGCAGAGGATACAGCTAGCAATAACGTGCTAGGCTCAGTGGCGGACTGGCCGTCTGGAGTACCAGGCGTTCTCCCGGTGGGCCGCTGGTCAATGTAGCGGCCTAGTCAGTATGTAAATTTATTTTAAAAATGACGGAAACAATAATATTGCATCTCTTTTTTACTGTATGTCTTGTATTATAATTTTGTGACGCTGAAAAGGCTGATAAAGGTTTTGTGCTGAACGCTATTGTTGGCTCTGAGCTCTTTTTCCCGGCACAGTTTGTGTGCATGTGAATGTATTGTATTCCTATTCCATACGTGTTCTGAAACCACGCCCCCTTTCACTTTTAATTTACAGAGGGAGAGATATGGATCATTTCTCGATACAGCAAAGAATGAATAATTGCCATGGATGAAAAAAAAAAAAAAGAAAAGGTGGAGCTGAAAATTTACGCGACAAAAAGAAAAATATGAGGCGCCGTATAGGGCTTAAATCAAACTTTACTCATGCACACACATATGAAACACTTGCATACACATATATGAAACACTCACACATACATATATACTACTAACTGCTCAAACAACTACATATGAAATGCGGGCGCACATACATACATACTTTTCGCGCACACACATACAAACTCTTCTCGCACATTCACCTATGAGATTCTCAGTGTAACCGGAAGGCATTTCAGTGTAACCGGAAGGCATTTCAGTGTAGACGGACTTGTCGCTTCATTCTCCCTGAATGGTAGTACTGGTTTGTATCATCACTGCTCAATCACATGGCGTATTCAGAACTATCCACATAATGTCTGAATATTTCAGCGGCAGAAAACGCAGGTGATGATTTGCAAAAAGAAAATTGAAGCACGGAATCTGTGGCTAATATGTCGGATCCTACAACAGAAAGAAATACTGTTTTGTGAAATGTGTTTCCTCGCCTTCGCTAATATGAACAATAACTAACTCATCGGAATCCCACGGGACAAACATTGTTCCGTCCCCCCATATCACCCACTTTTGTGGTGATAAATAAATCACTCGTTGTCACTGTCCATTAACGGTCTATTTAAGAAACGCTACTAATCAGGGAGAATGAAGTTCATATACATTGAAATGACTACTCCCTACTCCCTACACCCTACACCCTACTCCCTACACCCTACTCCCTGCGCAGGAAATGTCTGAAAAGGGAACTTTACTCTACAAAATCCACCATTCAGAACACCATGCAACGTCACTTCCTCCTTGCGTTACCATGGTAACACAAGCACCTCGGATAACTGTCGCTGCTGCTGTGGAAATTTCACGCTACGGACATTAAATATAGATTATTTATTGAAACAAAAACTGATACCATAAAAAAATATAAAACTTATTATTTATTTATTTTTACAGATTACTAGCCTATATAATACGAATGGTTTCTTTATTAAATCAAAATGTAAATTATTGTGTCCTATTTATATGATGTCCTCGCCTCGATAATAATTATAATAAAAATATACATTCTTTTTCGAGTAAAATTTTTCACACTCCAGCGATATGTAATGACTTATAGGAAATTATCCATTCCCTTCTCCGCTAAACTAAAGATCCGTTGTTCACTCGTTTCCTACACCGCTACAGTTGGCTTTGTGCGCGTGCACAGAAAGTATGTATGTGTGTGCGCGGAAAGTATGTATGTATATGCGCGCGCATTTCATATGTAGTTGTTTGAGCAGTTAGTAGTATATATGTATGTGTGAGTGTTTCATATGTGTATGCATGAGTGAAGTTTGATTTAAGCCCTATACGGCGCCTCATAGAAAAAGCTTTAAAAGCAGATGCTGTGAAATTCTTCAAATTAACAGATTCTGCCTTTTGCGTGAGGGGAAATTACAGTTCCACAGGCTCTGACAGCTCTAACATTACGGTCAGGGACAGAGAGTCTGGATCCAGCAACCTCAGGGTCAGTGATGATGATGACCAGCACCTCTCCCCTTCTGTACCCGAGCCAAGTGAAAACCAACTGAACAGATAAACTGGAATAAAATCAGAGGCAGCATTAGCTCGGGCTAGTAAACTAGTTACTCATTTTAATTATTATTGTAGACAATATTACATTTAAAATAAGGCTGAGAGAATATTATTTTGAAATAATATTGACTACAATAATAATTACTAGCATGAGCTGATGCTGCTACTGATTTTATTCCAGATGACCTGTTCAGTTTGATTGGCATCATTTTCACTCTGGTAGAGAAGGGGAGAGGTGTTGGTCATCATCAGCAGGCACTGGTTCATCATCACTGACCTGCTGGTGTATCTCATACACCGACGAGCGGTGTGTATCTCATACACCGACGAGCGGTGTGTGTCTCATACACCGACGAGTGGTGTGTGTATCTTATACACCGACGAGTGGTGTGTATCTTATACACTGATGAGTGGTGTGTGTATCTTATACACTGATGAGTGGTGTGTGTATCTTATACACTGATGAGTGGTGTGTGTATCTTATACACTGATGAGTGGTGTGTATCTTATACACTGATGAGTGGTGTGTATCTTATACACCGACGAGTGGTGTGTGTATCTTATACACTGACGAGTGGTGTGTATCTTATACACTGATGAGTGGTGTGTATCTTATACACTGATGAGTGGTGTGTATCTTATACACTGATGAGTGGTGTGTATCTTATACACTGATGAGTGGTGTGTATCTTATACACTGACGAGTGGTGTGTATCTTATACACTGATGAGTGGTGTGTATCTTATACACTGACTGCATCAAGATGCCCCCCCCAACCTGCTAAAATATTGTCTTTATAGTTTTTTATGTAATTTGTCTTAATGTTCTTTCCTTTGTTTTACAAATATGACCCAATATATGTTCAGTGATACTTTAAGTAATATGCTTAAAAAGCATTTATTTCTGTATTGCGTTATATTTTATACTAGTAAGTTGTGTTAACACTAGGACTACCAGAGAGGGGCCATTTGGCCCGGTTGTTTTTACCTAATATTCTTAATCACAAGTGAACAGTTGCCTTTGTTCTGTAAATGTGGCAATTACTTACTTAATTACTTACTTAAATGAATGGGAATCAATTGTCGGTGATTAAGTTGTTAGTTTAAAACCAAGGGGCCATTTGGAGATGGGCTGGAGGGGTCAGAAACACCTGGTAGTTCTAGTTAAAAAGCAGTTGTTTGCTGCTTTGGGACAATGCCAATTGTTAAAAGCGCTATACAAATAAAATTTTATTGAATTGAATTAAAAATAAATCTCCACATTAATGAGCTAGTGTGGGGTTATTTTTTTATCCCAGTCCGCCCCCGGTGCTAGTGTTCCATTATTTCACAATATCATTCTCATATCACATATCTACGTCTTATTTATTCATAGAGTTATTTATTTCATCATGTCCTACTTATTTATTTAATTTTAAACACTTTGGAGTTTCATAGTATCTAACCTAAAGGAGATAAAAGCATGATAAAACAGAAAGGCCATCTAGAGTTATGGTGTGATTAAAAAAGCTTACTTCCAGCTGCACGTGGTCCTAGTTCCAAAATCTCTGTCTTGTCAGGGTTAAGGAGAAGGACATTTGCATCCAGTGTCTTATGTCCCTCACACATTGCTCAACTTTATTAAGCTGGTTTTCTCATCTGGCTTTGCTGAAACATATAACTGTGTGTCATCAGTATAACAGTGGAAACTAATACCAGGTTTACAAATTATGTTACCCAGAGGAATCATGTACCGTGGATTGTGAGTAACTTGGTCTATGAGCATTTTTTCAAGACGAGCAACATTTTTTAATAAATGTAATAAATAAGCAAGGGTTTGATATACAAGTAGTACTCATGCTCTTTCATTAACTGCGGGATTGTGGGTATTCATCTGCAAGTGCACAAAGCAAGTGTCATTAGAAAGGTTCCTTGTTAATGATCCAGTTTGCAGAGTCTCTCTAACAGAGATTTTGTTAATGTGCACACACACGTGAGTGTCTTTAGAGAATCTCCTTGTTAAATAAGTTTCCCCTAAGTTTTCCGTTGTTTCCCTTAGTGTGTGTGTGTGTGTGTGTGTGAAAGTCATCCGACTCATTTTTCTTTAGTTATCTGATTGGTTATTGCCATAATATGAATTTTAACAGTTGTCCAGTAGGCTGTCGGCTGTGTAGTAACCTGACTTCTGCACAACTCAACTGATGGTCCCAACCCTGATAAGGCACACCTGTAAAGTGAAACCATTTCAGGTGACTACCTCTTGAAGCTCATCGAGAAAATGCCAAGAGTGTCTAAAGCAGTAATCAGAGCAAAGGGTGGCTATTTTGAAGAAACTAGAATATAAAACATGTTTTCAGTTATTTCACCTTTTTTTGTTAAGTACAGAACTCCACGTGAGTTCATTCATAGTTTTGATGCCTTTAGTGAGAATCTACCAACGTAAATGGTCATGAAAATAAAGAAAACACATTGAATGAGTGAAGGTGTGTCCAAACTTTTGGCCTGTACGGTGCATGTGCGTAAACACACACGCACACACACACACACACACACACAAAAACACACACTAATGGAAACACTGCTCTGTCAGGATTCTTTTCAAATGTAAAGTCCAGGTTAATTTGTTTAATTTAATTAGTTATATGTTTCAGCAAAGCTAGATGAGAAAACCAGCTTAATGAAGTTGAGCAATGTGTGAAGGACATACACTTAACAAAAATATAAAAGCAACACCTTTTTTTCTGCTCCGATTTTTCATGAGATGGACTTAAAGATTTAAATTCATTCCAGATACACAATATTACCATTTCTCCGGTTCTGAGTCCCCAGACCCCCAATAAAGCAAAAAACTGCACATTCCAGGGTGGCCTTTTATTGTGGGCAGTATAAGGTACACCTGTGCACTACTCATGATGTCAGATCAGCATCTTGATGTAACACACCTGTGAGGTGGGATGGATTATCTCAGCAAAGCAAAAGTGCTCACTATCACACATTTAGACTGATTTGTGAACAATGTTTAAGAGAAATGGTAATATTGTGTATCTGAAATTAATTTTAGATCTTTAAGTCCATCTCATGAAAAATCGGAGCAGAAACAAAGGTGTTGCGTTTTGTATTTTTGTTGAGTGTATTTATATTTTGTATTAATTATTTTTATATAAATATTTTGGGTTGTGGAACGCATTATCAGACTTTTTATTATTTCTTATGGGAAAAATTTACTTTTATATACAAGTGTTTTGATATATAAGCATGCTTCGAGAACAAATTACGTTTGCAATCCAAGGTTCCGATGTAAAGGGAAAATAAGATCTGTGCCAGGAGAGGTTTGTTCCTTTAAAACATATTACATTCCCTAATCTATGAAGGAGAATATTATAATCAGTGGTGTCAAAATCTGCACTAAGGTCAAATAACACAAGTATACAGAGACAACCCTGATTAAATAAAAGTTATTTTATTCAACTTATATTTAGTTATTTCACCTTCATAATTCTTCTTTTGGTAATATAAAACTACAGTCCATATGAGATTGATGGGTATTTATGTATTTACTGTAAGCAGAAATGCTTGTGATCATCTTTCAGAAAACGAAACCTAACAGTGTTTTGATTCTGTAGCGAGTCAATGGCGCGTTGCCAAATATGCAGATTAAAAGATTAGTACATGATTAAGGAATTATTTCCTCAATAATAGTATCTTGTTCATGTAAATAGATCTCCAAAACATATTCTTTATCATCATTTTTTAAAAATAAATCTTTAAAAAGTTATTTTAAATAAAAATTTATATATATATATATATGAATACTAACAGTAACATTATTTTTCAGGTTCATGATAAAGAATTAAATCTGTAACTTTGGTTTAGTTAATATAAACATATAATATAAATGACTTTATTATGTGTACAGTATGTAATATTATTTTTCAGACTATATTTTACCTCTTTCTGCTAGCTTATGCCAGTTTACGTGTACCTATGCCTTTTAATATCACTTACATTTAGGTTAGCATATAAAGGACACTGATTATCATGCTAAACTGTAATGTATATGTGTAATGTAAATCTATAGTATAAATGCTCATAATGTTTTTTGCCCAGTTTTGGATAGATTTTGCTTACGGTAGCTAATATATATTTTGCTCAGTTTTAGTTGGCTCATGATACTGCTCATCAATAATGTGATTTAGCACAAACATTTTATTTCAAGATAGTTAAGCTATGCGTTTACAAATAACTGCTCAAGTGTTAATATTTGGAAGGTGAAAATATTCGTGCAAAATATGTCCAGTTGATGGTGTTTGCTAATGTCTCAGCTGTGAATGTTTGAGATGCACCACATAAGTATGTTCCATGGCCCATCACCCAGATTTTTGTCGGGCCTATGGTCATTAGTGATTGATGTCGATTATGATGATTAATACTACTATATAGTAGTTTCCTTTATTGTGTTATCAACATGCTCATGTTTTTTTTTGTGACAGTGAAAACGATCAGCCGCCTGTTTGATAGAAAACAAGGGCAAACAAGCAGACAAGATACAGATGGCCCACCATGTCATGGAAAACACAAACTGTTGGTGACACAGTTTCACCGACTCTACGATTCCTGCCCGCATGGCATTTTTAAAATAAATGGACACACAATAAGTATCTGTCTGTTTACCCTCTGTTCTGCTTATGCAGAAGACACTTTACAGTAAAGGATGAAAACAAAAGGCAGATAAGAACAAAGACATTTCCATGTCCAGCACATGGACTGACCTCAGGTGGCAGGAATGTTACCACTGCTGGTCACAGGATCTGTGTACAATGCAAGGAAGCAGCAAAAAAAAAAAGAAAAGTTAGGTATACAATGGTCACCTGTGTCTTCAGTTTAACAGGAACTGCTTTCGAGAGTGACACAAAGGTTTGTGACTGTGCAAAGTGTGTAAGAGTGGGCTCCTGTGTCCCTGTCCCCTCAGTCCTGGACATTTTTCTGCACTATGTGGGTGAGTAGGTTATGCATAGGGTGTAAGAGTAGACTTTTTTTTTGTTACTCTTAGTCAACTATATCTACATAAATAAAATAAAGGTACATGGGCCAGAACTCTCTGTCTGATATCTTTAGTTTTCATACACTGGAGGACTCAAAACCTCAGTCTAAGAAATATTTCTGTCTGTCTGTCAATCTCTCCAGCCAGATTTTGTCACGGCATCACGCAAAAGTGTCTGGAAAGAATTGAATGAATTCCCACTATTTAGGTATTTTCTGGGAGTTAAACTTGTGCTATAATGAAATCAAACTGTGGAGTAGAAGTGAAGTTATGAACAGTTACATGCCAGTTTAGAAACCACAAGTTTTGATAGCATACTGCACACACATGTGTCAAACTGTGACCACTGGACAGAATTTATTGACTTGAATAAACTTCTGCAGTCCTTAGCTCTCTGTCTAAAGCACTTTTTGTAAGTCGCTCTGGATAAGAGCGTCTGCCAAATGCGTAAATGTAAATGTATATGTAAAGTTTAATCTGCACCATCAGTAAATCTAAATGTGGAGTAAAAGTGATGTTATGAACAGTTATGTGTGGGATTTAATAATCTACTGTAAAATAATCTACTAATGCGCTACTGTCTCAATGTAAACAAACACCTGCACCAATAGATATTAATTAGAAAAGATAAAGTGAATATTTTGACTGGGATTAGTTCATATTTTCACTTTGGCTGAAATAACAGCGCTGAAGTGGTATAAGTGAATTTTAACACGCTGGAGTGGTTTTAAGACAAAACTTCATCTTTATCCTTTGATCTACTTTTTCCATTTCTCATCTGTGATTCACTCTCCGATTACCGAACAGGGAGTGTATTTGTCTGAGCACCAAAGAAGGACAACTTAGTAACTTCAGTAACCACGCATTTTGTCAAAAATACAATACAATATATGTGAACTGGGCTCACATATTACTGTAGCCCAGTTTGTGCTGAATGCAGTGTGATCAGGGACAGTCTGATTATTATAATTTACAATTAAACCTTGGATTTTGAGCATAATTTTTTCCGGATGTTGACTTGTATATCAAAGCGAATTTCCCCCATAAGAAATAATGGAAACTCTGATGATTTGTTCCACAGTCCAAAAATATTCATATTAAAATAATGAAAATAATTCAAAATAAAATGTAAAAAAAGAAACAATTTAACCTGCGCTTTACCTTTGAAAAGAATTGTGACTAGAGTAAGACAAGAGAGGAGAGCAGGAGGGAGGGGGCTACTGTGTAGGGTGACTTTCACTCACACAGACATGCACATGTGCGCACACAAACACACACTAATGGAAACAATGCTCTGTCAGGAAACTGGATCTTTAACAAGGAACCTCTCTAATAACACTTGCTTTTGCTTTACGCGTGCGCACGCACGTGGTCACAATGTTTATAATAAACAGTAAATGCCTGCGCGGACATTGACTATTCATGTGACGGATGCACACTGAGACTGAGCATGGGAGACGATGTTGGTGTTGGTGTGTTAAAGTCGGAGTGGAAGATCTTGAGAGTCCTGCACAGAGTGCGGACTGAACCCAACCCCACTGATCCATTACCTTTGGGATGAACTGGAACTGAAGTGTTGTCGGACATCACACTGAGAACGCTGTCCTGTGTTTCTGTGCTGGTGTGAAGGTGATGGGGAGGAACGTGGTCCTGTTTGTGGTTTTCGGCAAATCAGTGTGTTGTTACGGTCACATGATCTCTGTGTGTATGAATTGTTATTGTGTTTTTTTAATTTACAGGATTTTTCATAAACATTAGACATTTGGTGATCCCAAGCAGACGATTCCTGTGACTGAAACCGGACACAGTGATCATAAACAACATGACGCATGACAACCAGATTGATGCAGTTATTTATTTAATTGGACAAAGAATTGGTCTTAACAGATTTTAAATATTACAATTTATTAGTACACTTTACAGACTGTTAGGAAGCACTGCTTCTTATGTAAACATTTAGCATTTCATCTAAATCGGCTTGAGACTTTGCGACCCACAGTACAAGAGCTCACTTGAAGTGTCTGTGGACCTTAATGTCTTCAGCCGAGTCCAGCAGACAGTCTCTTCTCTGGTAGTGAGACAGCAGTTTGCTCCACAGTCCACTGCAGTTCAACAAGTCACGATTACCTGCGAAACATCAAGAACGTTCTGTTATTTGCTGATGGCCAAAGCATTTTACTAATTATCATAAGGTGTTTTGTATTTCAGACAAAAAGTCAGGTGTGTGTTTGAAATTGAAACACAGACTGTGGGTTATTTTATTTCTCTCTAAGATAAAGTCCCTTCCTCAGGCCTCCTCCATCATTCTAAAACTCAAAATACTCTAATAAACACATTGAAAGTAAATCATGGTACATTATGGATTCATTGTGTTTTCCAGTGTACTTCATTAGCACACAAAATATTATCATTGTGATTAACCTGATGTAATTTTTATAACTTGTGATATTTTCAAAATTAGGTCAAAAACAGAATATTGAACAAAAGATTGATCAGATACTAAAAGGTTCCCCGGATGTATAAATGTGTGTATGATTGGCTGCTGCGACCTGGTTACTGAAATCTCGTCTAGCCTTCTCAATCTACCTGTTAAATTTTGAGGTGTATGTTTTCTTTGTTGATGTTGATGTTTTACCCAGAATGCAGAGTCCGTCCTGAGCGCGCGTGATGGCCACATTGACCTGGTTTGGGTCGGTGATGAAGCCCAGTTTCTTCCCCAGCCATCCTTTACTGATGTACGACTCTTTTTCTATCTCAGAAAGTGGACACGATCGAACTGTAGAGAGTATCACATAACGCCACTCGCTTCCTACAAACACACACACACATACACACACACACACACACACACACACCATACTGTATATTATCATGCATATATTTACAATGTCACAAAAAGTATTTACCCTCTTCCTGATTTAATTTATTTTATATTTGTCACGCATATTCATCATCATCAAATAATGGTTAATATTAGAAAAGATAACCTGAGTAAATACTAAATGCAGTTTTTAAGATAATTTTATTTATGACAAGAAAAGCTGTCCAAACCGATGAATTCTTTGTGGAAAATTATTTACATTTACATTCAGGCATTTGGCAGACACTCTTATCCAGAGCGACTTACAAAAAGTCAAAAAGTGCTTTAAATAATTGGATACAAACTTACACTGGGTTAACTAGGTTGATAAATAAGTGCTATTAGTCCAACACAATTGGGCGAGCAGTGCTGGAGGATCGGAGGGAACATGGTGCAGTGCGTGGCGTGATTAGAGCAAAGAGGTAAGTGCCCCCCTAATTGCCCCCTAAATCTAATAACTGGTTACTACGTGTGGTGGCAACAACTGCAATCAAACGTTGGTGATACCTGGCAACAACTCTTTCATGTGGATGAATTTCGGCCCACTCTTTTTTGCAGAATTGTTTTAATTCAGACACATTAGCGGGTTTTTATTTATTAATTAAATTATATTTAATTGTATTTGTATAGTGCTTTTAACAATGGTCCTTGTGGCAAAGTAGCTTTATAGAATCAAAATAAAATTATGAAAATGTGTATGAGATGTGAGAAAATGTGAATAAGTCAGAATGGTCAGATTGTCCCTGCTGAACAAGCTGAGGGCGAGTGGCAGGGAAAACTCCCTGAGATGAAAAGTAGCTCAAGAAGAAACCTTGAGAGGAACCAGACTAAACAGGAAACCCGTCCTCATCTTGGTGATAACAGGTAGCAGGGATTGATCTGCACTCATACTGTGTGTTAGGAGGCTGATCTTGGACACTTGATCTTAAGGTCACAAATTAATGGTTTCACATTCTTCTTCAGGATATTCTGGTAGAGCACAGGGCCATCAATTGCGGTATAGCAAGTCGTCTAGGTCCTGAAGCTAAAAGCAGCCCCAGACCATCACACTACCACCAGCATGTTTGACTGTTGGTATCAAAAATCCAGTCTTTCCTTGTTGGTCTTGTAAATGACACACAAACAAGCATACAGTGGGCCATTTTCATTAACCATAACTCCAGTGTGTTCCAGTGTAACACTGAGATGAGTTGTCATTCTACAGAGTAATTAATTACTGCAAAGACTTTTTACAGTTAAGTTAGCACAGCTAATAATCCTTGGAACAAGAAGTTAGGAATTTTAGAGGGGCGAATCCATCAAATCTCAAGCTTTATTGTTTGTAAAACACCAGTCTGGTGTTTCAGGGTGCTGGTTTCAAATAAAACATCAGATTAGAAAACAACACAAACACTGGATAAAGCATTAGCGATGGATGAATCAAAGACAAGACCATTTGTGAGAACAAATTAAAAGATGTTTGGAAAAGAGCTGTCATGCATGGTGGAGGAAATGGTGATGGTGCTCTGATGGTGCTTTTGTGCTGGCAAAGTAGAAAACCTGTTAAGAGTAATCCTAAACAAGGCAGTTTTTAGACACCATGCAGATGGTTCTCGATTGGAGACAATTCCACTCTACCACAGCATGATGACCCAAAGCATTAGTCCAAAGACCTACTTATAAAAGAGAAACCACCAGGTCTGAGTTCTTTAGGGGAGCAGGTGGACTGGATGGGAGGAAAAAGCCGAACAGGTATGCGGTGCTTCAGGAAGCATGCAGTGATTTCTTTTTTTCAAATTACCTTAACTAACTAACAGCTATAATGTCTGTAAGGCTGTAACACTACAAATGGAGGATTCTTCAATAAGTGCAAAGTTTGAAGCGATAAAGTTTAAATTTTAGCAGTATAATTCATTATTGCTCACTTTTCCAATGGCTTGACTATATTTTCTATTCCTTCTGTTCCTCTGGTTATTAGATAAATAAAACATCTCGGGTTTCTTTGCTGTAACCCTGTTCCCTGAAAAGGCGGGAACGAGATGCTGCATGAAAACGCTATGGGAACATCTTGTCATGTTGCCGATTGTGAAGCATGTGTGTATCAAACACGCCAAGTTTTGCCCTATATAACCATGGTCGGGTGACGTCATCTGATAAGACGCACCTCCAGGTTATAGATAGGAGTGAACCGGAAACATTCCTCAGATTGATTTGTCTAAACGGACGTCCGGTCACGTAGGCAGTGCGGCATTGGGATGCAGCATCTCGTTCATGCCTTTTCAGGGAACAGGGTTACAGCAAAGCAACCCTAAACGTTCCCTTTCAAAGGCTACACTCTATGCTGTGTGAAAACGCTATGGGAAGGAGAGTACCAACGCCGCCGCACTGCAAGTGTCTGGACCCCAAGGTTGTGTAGCATGTGCGCACAAGCTGGAGAAGGTCTAAGAACTATGCCTGGGCAGCTAACTTGAGGACCCGTGGGCCTGGAGTAGCATGAACATCCAGACTACAAATGTAACAAGTGTTTGCGGAGAGGACCAACCCTCCGCGTCACACACACATGCAGGGGAATACCTCTTGCTAGTGCAATAGATGAGGCGATCCCCCTGGTTGAATGAGCCCTGATTCCTAGAGGCGAAGTGAGCCCACGTGCCTTATAGGAGAGGGCAATAGCATCTCTCACCCAGTGTAGTGGCGGCCGCCCCCTGGTTGCAGCCCCAAAACATGTAAAAGCTGCTCTGATTTACGCCACTGGCTGATGTGGTGGACGTAAATCTGAAGAGCACATACTGGACACAGTAAATTAAGATGAGTCTGAGACTGACAGATCTCCAATCCTCTTAGAGAGGTAACGGCCATTAGAAAAACCATCTTAAGGGTCAGAAACCTAAGGCGCTGACTGTAGTGGTTCAAAGGGGGGGCTGGAAGAGTCAGAGAGTAGCAAAGGGGACATTTTCTGATCTTGCGAGGCGAAGAGGTCCAGCTCTGCTACATGAAATCTCCCAGATTGACTGACTACTTCGGGGTGGGGTTTCCATTCCCCGTGTGTCAGAAATTGACCGAAAAACGAAGCACCTGGCGCGTAACCCTTATTGGGGATTGGCCCTAGAGTGAAATCCCCTGTCTTAGCCACAACTGAAATGCTCTCATGTGCAGAAGGCCCAAAGGTGTCACCGTGGATACAGCTGCCATGAGAGCTAAGATCTCTGAAAGTGATGGACACTTTCTGGTCTAGCTTGATTTTCCTTGAGGGTGTTGAGAATGGATTCAACTTTTGGGTCTCAATCCTAGAGACAAAGATAAGCTAGGACGACATGCTGATGTCGAAGCGCTAGCTACTGAGACTGGACCAGCCAGTCGTCTATATAATTCAAACACGGATGCCCTGGAGTCGTAAGAGCCAGAACTACATCCATGCATTTTATATATGTACGGGTGAGAGAGCTAGACCAAATGGAAGGACCCGATACTGGTAAGCTTCGCCCCCAAAAGCGAACCTCAGGAACCTCATGTGTTGTGGCAATATTTCTATATGAAAATAAGCGTCCTTCCATCAATTGTCAGAAATTAATCGCTTGGTAGGATTTGAGAGCAATTACTTTGACAGTCAACATTTTGAAGCAGTATTTATTTATTTTAGATAGCGGTACAGGCCGCGAAATCTAAAAATTGGACGCAGCCCGCCCATTTCTCTTGGGAACCAAGAAATACCGACTGTAGTAGCATGACTCACTGTCTGGTAGGGAAACATGTTCCATGGCCCCATTCCCCAGCAACTTCTGTCATCAGATACGCACTTTCCGGTTTCATGGAAATGGAGACCACGCCATTGAAATGCGGAGGGTGATGTGAGAACTGAATCCTGTAGTTTCTCTCTACAGTACTTAGTACCCAAGGAGATATACTTGGCAGTAGCTTCCACGCTGCCAACTTCTGTGAAAAAGGCAAAAGTTCGGCGGCTTGGTTAAAAGCGGGGGGTGAAACACGAGTGGTGACGGAGCAAAAATACCGACCTCCTGGGGGTGTCAGGGAGAACACTTCATTCTTGAAAGAAATTCTGTGTGCCTCTCCCCATTGGGGGGCCACCCCCATGGTCCTGGGCACATGAACGTCAGGGCTTCTTTGTGAAGAAGACAATATGCCAGTCTGACCTCTTTTAAGGCGGATTGTGAGGCGCGTTGCACCCCAATCTTTACGAGGGGGTGGCCGGCTTAAAAACACTCTCCTTGTGTTTCACGCCTAGCAAGAGTCAGACCCGGTTGAGACTGGGTGGCCGACAGCCCCGACTCTTGAGCACGGCGGCAAAGGAATTTCCAGAAGGCTTGTTCATAAAACTTAGCCTCATAAACCTAGTGGCGATCAAGTTAACGATATCACCAAACAGGCCGGAAGGCGAGATGGGGGCATCCAGGAGGAATGCATGATCCTTATCCTTGACCGCCTGAGATTCAGCCACAAGTGCCTCCCGCTAAAACCATCGCAGCCATAAAACGGCCGATAGCACGCGCCGTCTGCTTTGTTGCACGCAGAGACAAGTCTGTGGCCCAGTGTAATTCCAATTATTTTAGCTATTATATATATATTTTTTTTTTGAAGAGGCCCACCAGTGCTCAAGTCTCTTAGCCAGTCAGCGTGGTAGGCCTGGAAGACCGCCATGGTGTGCAATGAAGCACCAACCTGACCTGCTGCCTAAAAAGCTTTTCCCTCCAGGGAAGATGAAAGTCTACACAGCTTGAAAGGAAATTTTAGCTTTTCAGGAAGGGTGATGTCCCAGGAGAGAGATAGCCTGAAAGCGTCTCTTCTATCTGGGCATCATCATATAACCCTGTGCGTCCACCTCAACTATATTTAAAAAAATAAATAAGTCAATGGCAAGAAAACACGGGATAATACAGCTTACTCCATGAAAGGGTTAACTCATATGGAGATAGCTAAGGGGGGGAGAAAGCGTCGTTAAGGCTCCGCCCCCGGCCACCCAACAGAAACGGCCGTCTAATGCTTCTTCTTTTTTTTTTTTTAAGTGCTTGGAGGCTATTTTCATCTCCACGGAAGCAAGAGAGGATGTTTATCCTTGCCCATTCACAAGAAGCGCAGGGTGCGCTTGAGAGTGGACAGAGGGATTTCCCGATCCAACGAGGAAGTGAGAGATAGGAGTTTTAAATCCGTCTCTCACAACTCTGCCGGATACAGTTTTAAGCCCAGGAAATGCGCGCGGCCCGAAGTTTCTCAAGGAATGCGGGACGCGTGCGAGAACTTTAATCAAAGCAGTAAAGTGGAGAGATCGCCCTCCGATATGGATTATCACACACGGAGGGACATCTCGTTTAAAACTCCAAACTGCCATATCGGTGAGTTAAACACTTTTTATTTTGCTAGTTTAAACACAAACACCCAATTACAACTGAAAGACAAAGAATCTGAGGAATGTTTCCGGTTCACTCCTATTTATAACCTGCAGGTGTGTCTCATCAGATGACGTCACCCGACCAAGGTTATATAAGCCAAAATTTGGCCTGTTTGATACACACATGCTTCACAACCGGCAACATGACAAGATGTTCCCATAGCGTTTTCACGCAGCATAGAGTGTGGTCTTTTTAGGAAACAGTGATTTTTTTTTTTCTTGGAAAATTAGAATTGATTCTAAACTTTTAAACAGTGCATGTTCTGTGAAGTACTGATTTAAAAACTCACCTTGGCTTTTCATGATTGTACAAATGCTGACACCCTGAAGAGCCTGGTTTTTCTTCTGCCCCAACATCTCCTTGATTTTACACATCTGTGCATTGTAGGGGGTGAGAATAGCGATGTCCTCTGGTTTCACTCGAGACTGACGGACTAACAGGTTTGCAACCCGGACCTGATTTGTGTAACAGGAGAATGGTGATGATAAAATGTGTTAGCATAGTTGCTAACAGAGAATTTTTCCTTGATTAATAAAGGTAGATTTCACTCTGTTTACCGCTTGCTCCGCCTCCTGTTCGTTGGCGGCTGAACGTTCATTTCCAGCTGCTGTGGAAACGACTAAACTGATCTCCTGTCCTTCAACGTGACCGAATAGGATGGCAGTCGGGGTGTCGTTTCTGTCGAGCAAAAGGCAGGTTCTTCGCTTGGGTCCAGTCCTCAGTTTCCCTCTGTAAAACTCATTTGAAGGGAACTCACAGATATGCTCATGCTAAAAAAGACAAAAGCTTGATTATGTTTATATTAAAGAGGGTGAATTAATTGACAGAACTTATGTTTGTACTGTATATCCTTTTACCATTCTGTACTGTGTATCCAGCATCAATGCCCTGTCCATATATCGCTCAAAGAGGGACTTCTCCATGCCAAGCTCCTTCACACGGGCACATGTCACGATTGGCCGAATCTGTTTGTGATCGCCTAAAAGCACGATCTGTAAAAAATAAAATAAAAATAAATAACTATATAAGATTATTTTAGTCTGAGCCTTCACAAGATGTTTTGCTGAATACAGTACCTCATACACATTTTCACGTAGGCACACGAAAGTCTGTAGACATTTAGATGTCATTAGATTAGATCTCGAACAACTTTCACATGTCCAGGGCTCAACTCAACAGGAGGCATTTTGGGTCGTTCGCAAAAAAACACCCAATGAATTTTGATATACTCCTCCTAGGGAATTTTTAAGAACGTCACCAAACCGGGCCGATGTGATCTAAAGACATTGAGGATGCAAAATTGTGGAGGGATTTTTGATATCTTAACCTGGTCAACATGATAATGTCTTAAACTTACACTGAAAAATGATGAATAACTTTCTTTGTGGCCTTATATTGAGTGACATTATATTCAATTACACATTTAGTGACATCATAGTGTGATGCCTTTTTTCCAGCATCTGCATGCGTGTAACCATGCTTGTATTACTCGACCTCAGTGCAGCTCTTGACACCATTGATCAAAGTATTCTTCTTCACAGATTAGAAAATGTAGTAGGAATTAAGGGTACAGCCCTCTCCTGGCTCAGGTCCTATTTAATCGATCAGTGTCGGTATGTAGACTTAAATGGTGATTATTCTGAATGTTCTCTAGTGGAGTTTGGTGTTCCACAAGGTTCAGTTTTAGGCCCACTGCTTTTTTTCCCTTTACATGCTTCCTCTGGGCAGCATAATCCGAAAGCATGGTATTAGTTTTCACTGTTATGCTGACAACACAGTTAAATGTCTCAGCAAAACCTGATAATAAACCATCTTACTCAAGTTGAGCAATGTGTGCAGGACATAAAAAATTGGATGCTAATAAACTTCCTTCTGCTTAATCCAGATAAGACAGAAGTTCTAGTCATAGGACCTTAGATGGCCTTTCTGTTCCATCAAGGGCAACAGTAAAAGACCTCGGTGTGATTATAGATTCCAGCCTTTCATTTGAAGCTCATGTAGATAATATTATAGCAGGATAACATTGTTATATAAAAACAGGATAGCATTCTTTCACCTCAGAAATATTGCCAGGATAAAAAATATATTGTCGCTAAACAATGCAGAAAAACTAGTTCATGCTTTTCTCACCTCTAGGTTGGACTATTGTAATGCCCTACTGTCTGGTTGTTCAACTAGGTGCATAAACAAGCTTCAGCTAGTCCAGAATGCAGCAGTGGGAGTCCTCACTAAAACCAGAAGATACGAGCACATCACACCTATTTTATCTTTACTTTATTGGCTCTCTGTGAAATTTCGCATTGATTTTAAAATACTACTTTTGACATATAAAGCATTAAATGGTCTCGCACCGCGGTATCTGATACCCCTTTTCCACTGCTCGGGTTTCCGTGCCGGTTCCCAATTTTGGAACCAGTGTCGTGCTTTTCCACAGAAAACAATTGGTGCCAGTGCCCTAAAATAAGCACCGAACCGGCCCCTAAACTCTGCTGGTCTAGTCGGGAGAACCCGTGAGTTATAGGGAGCGTTAAAAAAAAATGGCGGACACCCAAATTTCGTTAACATGGAGCGCAGACGAAACAAAAGCGCTTTTAGCATTTAGGACATCCGCCGAGATCCAGCAGAAATTGGAAATTGCTTTAAGAAAAAAAGTGTATGAGGAAATAAGAGAAGAACTAATAGTCGCAGGCTTCACACGAACAACCGACCAAATAGTGAATAATCTAAAAAAACTGAAGAAAGACTTTCAGCAGTTATATCACATAGAATAAGCTGCCTTTGGATACTGAAATACATTTTCATAGTTTGAAGAATAACCAGTAAACTGACTTCGGCCATGGTCATTTCTGTTTAGTGGGTGTGGCCTGTGACATATTATCATGCAGCTCCCGCTGAGCTCCTGTCTAGTGTAAATGCGGGCCGGCACCTGGCACCAGCACCAGTGTAGTGGAAATGAGGTATCAGTGAACTGTTAGTGTCTTACGATCCGCCACGGCTACTTCGATCAAAGGATTAGTACCGCGTATAATGAAAACTACAGCTGGGGGCAGAGCTTTTTCTTACAAAGCCCCGAAATTATGGAATAGTCTTCCAAATAGTGTTGGGGACTCAGACACAGTCTCAGTGTTTAAATCCAGGCTAAAAACCTATTTATTTAATCAAGCATTTTTGTAAATAGATTAGCCTTAGGTAAAGGAGCAGATCTGGGGGACTCATGGACGTAGAGTATTATGGTGAACTGGTATGTTTGGATGCTGTCTTCCTCACTCTCATTGATCAGGTTTGTTGACGGTGAGGTGATTGTTTGCTTTACATCTCAGTTCCCCCTCATGTCTGTGTTTCCTTCTGGCTCTCCCTTTTAGTTATGCTGTCATAGTTAGTCCTGCCGGAGTCTCTGCTTGCACTCTACAGTAAATATACATTTACATTATACATTATATGACTGTGACCAGACCTAACTGTTATCTCTTCTCTTCTGCTCTCTCTCCTGCTCTTTCTCTTCCCTCTCTCCCCCTCTCTCTCCTTCTCTCTCTCTGTCAAGCTACACATGTCGTTCCTGAGCTGCCAGTGATCCAGACTCCCTCTGCCCTCCAGACCTGTCTGACCCATCCTGGTGCCCCGCTTCTGGTTGGAGATCTCGTCACACAGATCTTTCTGGCCTCGACTGATGTTGGCAGCTGTTTCTCTGAGGACTTGACAGTTCGATAGTTCAGGACTGGAACTTCATACTAGTCTACTTGAGTCTCCAATAACTACCTGGACTCCATATTAACATCAATTAACATCAACTGTTATGCTGAACTGCCTGCCAACTAACACACAGTATGAATGCAGATCAATTCCTGCTTTCTGTTTCACCCAGATGAGGATGGGTTCCCTGTTGAGTCTGGTTCCTCTCAAGGTTTCTTCCTATTATCATCTCAGGGATTTTTTCCTTGCCACTGTCACCCTCGGCTTTCTTACCAGGGACTATCTGACCATTTTGATTCAGACACATTAAAATTCCATACAAACTTAAATAATTATTTTGATTGTGCAAAGCTGGTTTGGGAAAATGACAATTGTTTAAAGCGCTATACAAATAAAATTGAATTGAATTGAATTGAATTGAATAAAAGGGAGCCGTACAGTTAGGAAATCTGACCCTTTATTGCCCCTGGAAGAAGGAGATGATTTTCAATATCAGACATTTCCTAGTGGATTTTGCTCTGTCTCATTTCAAATTGAATAAAATGACATAGCTGGAGATATTTTTAAAAATCTGTTTTAGGAAGTTGATACTTCATTCTAAGTGTCTCGAAAGAATTGACAACATTATCTGGAAATAAACTGCATTAAATAAAAAAAAAAAACAATACTAGCTAAAGAAGCAGAGAGGTCAGGGTTCAAGATGATCGGGGATCGCATAGTTTACTTCCTGGGGAGATGAAGATATTTTATCTTCCCAAGCCAAAAGGGTATTTAATAGCAAACAAGTGTCAACTTCTGTCCGGATGGCCTTAAAAGTATTAATAAATGGAAGAGAAGTTAGTGTTTTCGGGGCACATGCAAAGGATTCCATACTGACCCACTGGGAGTCTGCATCATTTGAAAACCATCTAAGCATTTGTTTGATTAGCTGAATAATAAAGCTGTATATTGGGCAAAGATCCACCTCCACACTCCTTTGGTTTGAGAAGAGAAGTGAATTTGTATGCACTGAAATAAATAAAGTAAACGGGGGAGCACATTCATTTTAATTGTCTTAATTCTTCCAAAAAAAGAAATTGACAAAGCTCCACCTATTTATATCCTGTTTAAGTTTTCTCATCAAAGGTGAATAATTCTTACAGGACAAAACCTTTAAATCAGCAGTTATGTGTATGACTTAATAATAATAATAAAAACACAGAGTCAGAGATGTGAAAGGAACATTGTAATTTAACATTTTGTGGAGGATTTAAAACCATGGCTTGGGATTTCCCTAAGTTTATTTAGTATCCACTAGACTGGCTCCATTAATGATCTCCAACACAAGAAATTTGATGATTGTGGTTTTCTCATAAAAAACTTTAAAACTGGAGTTAATTTTAACTGGATCATATGAAATTACTCCATCTGTAGTTTTGATAGACTTAATGGATGTTCCAGCTCGTTCACAGTTGAGTTGATATGCTAAAAGATGAATAGGTTTATTTCCTTATTTGATAAAACCTTTGCCTGTTAAATGGTATTAATTTTTGTACATGTTCTGAATAGTCCAGGTTTAATTTAGATCTAACACCAGTTAGAAGATTCCAATTGTTTTTTGTGTGTGAAATTTTATGCAGCAGTTCCAATCTTTTAACCTCTTCTTCTATTTTCTTCCTATTCTCAGGGTTTTGCTTTTTATGCCAAGTAGTAAAGAGATGATGTGGCCTCTTAAGGTGGCCTTGGCTGCATCTTATTTGGTATTTACTGGACAAAATTCATTATCCTGCCAATATTGGGATATTTTTTCTTTAAGGAACTGGCCAAAAAAATGTAATTAGGGTACTATTAAATTTCTAATAAAATGAATTTGGGGTTGAAAATTCTGTTAAACCTAAAAAAACAGGGTTTTAATCAGAAAGAACCATTGGACACATCGTTCTCTTATCACTTGAGGCACGACAAATATTTTGAAGGGTTTGTGAAGAACGGGAGGTCGATTTTAAAGAAGATGACCTGTCCAATTTATTATGCATGACATGAAAATCCCCAGCCATAATCCCCAGACCATTACAATGATGATTAAACAATAGGATCATCTTCGATATAAAGTTAGGACTGTCCTCATTCGATGCATACACATTTAAAACAGTTAAGGGTTTCCCTAAGATACGACTGGAAATCTGCCATCAGGATCCTGTTCGGTCCGATCTAAGATTAAAGGAAAGTTTTTATGAATCATAATAGCAACTTCGTGTTTATTTGATGAAAAAGTCATTAAATATACCTGACCAATCCAATCTTTTTTTGAGTCGTAAGTGTTTCATACAGATGTGGCCATTAAAAAAAATGCACGTTTTTTGCAGCGAAATTATACAAGCAAAATTCAGGAATTGAAATAAATGTGTTGCGCTTAACTGAATATCTGCCAGATGCCGCATGGAAGGACTTTATTTAAAAGCCAGACCAAGTACAACCAAGAATTGTGTATACAGTGGAACCTTGGATTAAGAGCATAATTCGTTCGGGAAGCATACACTCGTAAACCAAATAGAACTTTCCCATAAGAAATAATAGAAACTCAAATTATACCACAGCCCAAAAAAATAAATACATAAAAATAATTAACAAATATAATTAAATTTTAACAAAATATAAAGTAAAAAACAAATTAATATGCACTTTACCTTTAAAAAAAATAGTAAAAATAAATCCCGACAGATAAGTGTTTCTGTTTGTGCGCACTGTGTGTGTGTGTGTGAATCTAAAGTAAGCTCCCCCCCTCTCCCTTCACGTCTTACACAGTTACCCTTCCTCCACTCTTTTCACACACACACACGCGCACACAACAGAAACACTGTTTTATCGGACAAATGAACAAGAAATCTCTCTAATGACAGTTGATTGAGCGACACATTACGGAATCACTGCTGTAAAGTAAAAATAAAACAAATTAACCTGCACTTTACCTTTGAAAAGAATGACGATAGAGCAGTGTTTCTGTGTAGAGCAGAGAGAAAGAGTGTGTTTGTCTGTGTGTGTGTGTGTGTGTGTGTGTGAAGGCGGAAGTAGGAGGGGTCTGTGTATGTATATGTGTGTGTAAAACTGCCTACTTTAACGGGAAACATAGAAAAAACACAATAGCACTCCTCAGCGGTGGGCTTGAGACTGAAATGGAAGGGGGGCTCTGTGTTCTTTCTCAGTCTCAGTAGCAGGGAAATCTGCGAGAAGTTCTGACCACACTGGAAACATTTTCTGTAGAAATGTAGTCAGAGGTTTGTTGCCCTGTGCTTTCTCAGGAAGCCAATTAATCCTTATTTTTTTGCCGAAACCACATATCTTAAAGTCACTTTCGCTTGGAGATGTTTCACGGTCACACGCAAATCTGCCATCCGAGTGCCATGTGCACTTCCCGTGTCCTCTACCACAGAAATCCGCTGCTCATCTGTACTTAGCCGTGTTTCAGTGTCAGTAACTTGTGCGGTTTGAGCAGCGAATAAGTCCTTAAGACTATAACTGTGGTAGCCATTTTTCCTAGCTGTCCCTCAATATCGTCTAAACCAATACCAACGGCCCTAATTTTGGTTAAAATTAGCGAGGTATAGAGCCTTTTCCCCTTTTAGATCATTGCAGTGGGTTTTTTTATTTTTTCTTTACTTTTTTGTGATCTTGTCACTGTAAAAATACGAAAAGTCCTCATCACCTCCACTTTTCATTTTCTAATATGTTGTTAAATAATTACAAAGTAGGCAAAAAATAGGGTGTAATAAGAAAAATACAGAGTTCCAAAGCGGAGTAAAACTCTTTTACTGTCATCCAAATTTCTTTTTTTTTATATCATTATTTTTGGGTTGTGGAATAAATTGTTTGAGTTTCCATTATTTCTTATAAGAGAAAATCGCTTTAATATACAAGTGTTTTGATATACAAGCATGCTCCCGGAGCAAAATATGCTCACAATACAAGGTTCCACTGTATAAAATCTAAAACTAATGTTTCTTGTATAAATAGATTAAAACATGGTAGAAAGGAGGAAACACAGATAATGTTCACACATAAATCAGGATATACAGTAGGGTGAACACTGGGCAGCATGTTCTTACCTGCTCAGGTTTATGTGAGACTAAAGGAATGAAGGCTTCAGGTTCTGTGGCCATGGCACACTCATCAATCAGGATCTGTCGGAAGTCTATGGTCTCCATCAGGATGGGCTTTAGAGCAGTCGAGCAGGTGCACAGGATCACATCATGCTTCAGAAGTTCATGCTTCCGAGCCTCCTTCAACACTTTCTTGTAACTATATACATACGTTTATGTATTTATTATTGTCAGTATAATTTTTTTTCTTTAGACAACACACATGCATATTCATCCTTTGGGTGCAAAATATGGATGGTATAAGCCAGCTCTAAAAAATAAGTATGCAGACAAGGCCTCATGGAACTAGCATGCAAAGATGACAATATGGGCCAATGGCAAATTAAACCAACTCATTCAGTCAACTGGTATGATCACAGTATCACATCTCAATACACCACTTTTAGGTTCTGTCTGGCTGTCAACTAACGTTCTCCTGAAATCATGAAAAAAGGTCTGCTGTTATTTTGGAGCCAAACATTTGCCTCGTCTCTCCACGAATATACAATGAGCTACTTCCAGGGTAACACAGTTACCTTATCATTTGCCTTTGTACTATGCCATTGACCTCCTGGCAGGTTTGCCATCTTCATTTACCTCTCCCATCACCCAGCCATAGAAAAATATTATCTGCTTCCACTTGTCCTATTCACCTTAAAACACATAAGGGACCCAAGGAATTTCACCAAATTAATGAGATGAATGGATGGCAAATGGACGAAAAATCACTTTCATAAAAACCTTTATCATTATGAATAGATGGTAATCTAGGTTGGGCCTGAAATGCTCCTTCTGTCCTCCATGACCCTTGAATAAAGTTCTCAAATAGTTTCAGGATCAGATTTTTTTCCTTAAGAAGATATCCTGATTTACTTTGAGTCTGAGTCAGTTATGGCCAAAACCCCAAACCACAAAAGACCTGCAATGCTTTTTGGCAATAAGTCTTTTAAGTAATATCAGTGCCTGGGGTAGTCTCTCATTAATGAAATTACCTGAAGCCCCCGAGTCAATGAGCACCTCCACATGATGGGGTGTTTATTTTTCAGATCGGTACTGACCCTGTCTGTGGCTTGCCTCTCCATGGGCATTGATGCCTTTTTGGGACTGCATGGGCTGTTGCTCTGAAGGACAAGGTTCTCCCATGTCCTCTTCAGGTTCTACCTCAGGTGCAGGAGGTATAGCGGCGGGTTCAGGGTCCTGGGGCAGAGGTGAGGCTTTGCGCCAGTAGCCAGGGGTTTGACCAGCTAGGCACTCAGAGCAGCATTTTCAGGGTGGAGGTGATGTTTTCCATCTGGAGCCCGACACTTGCAGAGGTTAGAGGCTTATCAGTCTGCACGGCTAGCCTATTTAACTCTTCCAGATCCTTTGGGGGTTCACATACAGCTAGCTTACCTTTCAGCCATTCAACGAGCCCTGAATATATGATATTAGCTGGCAGCCCGGGTACGAAAGTATAATCAGCCACTGATTAACCAATTTGTTCTTTGAGCATGAACAACATCAAATGTTCTGAAGAGCATGGTGCATTTCCTATCAGATCTGTGACTCGCAAGACACATTGTTACAAGTAATGAAGCAATTTCAGCAGAAAACTGTATGTATGTGTATTGCATAATAAATGAACGGACAATAATACGTTAATACTATTATTTTACAATAATAAAATATACAATATACAACATAAAAGCACATAATAATAATAATATTATTTACCTTTCAGTGTTAAACTCCTGCGTGCCATTTTCAAGATCTTTTATCTCAGCTGAGTGTGGGTTGTCAGGTTGTCTCACCAAGTGCATTAAAGAGATGAGTCTGTATAACAGCAGTATAATGGCAGAAAGTTTAATCACAATTCTCAAATAGGGCACAAAAAGCTTAAGATAGCCTGTGTTATTCTGTGTTATGGCTAATTATTTCAGGTTCTGGTGAAGAATTCTGAGGGTCTCCTTCTTCTACATGATTCCATCCACTGCAGCACAAAATTTCCACTAGCAGGAGAATGCTATAATATTGCCACCCCATGCTTAACAGTGTCTGGCACTAGGATGTTGGTAGTAGATCTTTTACTTGCTGTGGGTTGTGGGGTGAGGCCTCCATGGATGGGACTTGTTTGCCCAGTGCAACCTATAGAATTGGTAAGTGAATTGGTGAGTTTGAGCGTCTGGGTAAGGGGCCTTGGGCTCTTTGCCTGCTGAGCCGGGGGCGCTATAGAGCCTATTATGGAGTAGGACGTGTTTTGTCGGGCTCTCGCTGAACAATAACATTTAAAATGGTAAAATCCTTTTTTAAATTTATAGTTTATTTCATTAACTGGTCGGTAATACGTAGTCACAAATTTGTGACAAGTTTAGTAGTTTTTTTGGTGTCGGCTATGGCTGTGAGGTTGAGAAAATACAAATTCAGCGGATCATCCAGCACTAGGCCCAGCACACCCTCAGCCCTCAGTCCCGTTAGTGAGCCAAGCTCAAGCTGCGCCGCTACTTCATCTACCTCAAAGTTGGAAAGAATAGACGTCGAAGACCTCAAATCTCAAATTCTTATGTCCCTCAAGAGTGACATTATAACTGTTATTAAAGAAGAATTGAGAAGTGCACCGACCGAAGAACTGAACTCCATTAAGGGTGAGTAACAGACGCTCAAGGCCGAAATCACCGGTTGCATTGCGACAACCCGCGCAGAAATGGACCAGATTAAGGCTTCTGTGAGGGACATGGAGGGCAGACTGTCTACATGGTCGGATGAAGTGGTCTCAATGCAAACTACTATAACGAGCCTGCAGGCAGAAATGACAGAACTGAAAGCCATGTATGATAACATGGAAGGGAAAATGCGGAGATGTAACATTCGAATCCTGGGCGTTCCAGAAGAGGAACGGGGTCAAGCTCCACCGCGTCTGTCTCTAAATTACTGACCAAAGTTCTGGAGATGGACAAGAACCTCCTTATTGATCATTCGTTCTGGCCCCAAGAAGCAAGGAGGGAAACCGCGCACCATTATCGCCAAGTTACACTACCATCAGGACTGTATGGAGGTACTGCGCCGTGCTCGGTCCCGAGGTCCACTTTGCTTTAACAGGGAGCAAATAGCTATATTTCCCGATTTCACTCCGAGTGTGGCCAAGGCTCGTGCGGCATTTACCGAGGTTAGAAAACTCTTACGAGGACAGGACGGTGTGCGCTTCTGCATTTTGTATCCTGCGCGACTCCATATCACCTATAAGGGCGAGGACAAGATGTTCACAGATCCAGATAAAGCCATGCACTATTTTATGCATAGTGTTATTACTCCCGCAGAAGCCAGTCCTTAACTCCTGAAGGACGTTCATATTTCGTATCGTTGGCACCTGGACGGTAAACACAGAACTGTGACCGAGGTAAACTATAGTGGTTTATTACAAGTTAGTGTAATTATGTTGAAGTTTCCGTTTTTGTTTCAGCACAAAGTTATTTGTAATTAACGCTTCATAACCATAATAAGGATGATGTTGACTAGTTAATGTTTAGACCTGTTTATATATTTTATTGTTACAAGCTTATAAGATGGTTCAGTGAGAGCCTGATTTTGGCTCAGTAGGATCCAGATAAGCACAGTGTGTGGATTTGTTGGTGTGGGTTGGGTTAATCACCTGGTATTAATGGGTGATTGGGCTAGGGTTCAGGCCAGTCAGCAGTACTTTTTAAAAAATCTCTTTCTCTCTCTTTTTTCTCTTTCTTTTTTTCTTTCTTTCTTTCTTTTTTCTTGGCTCTATTCGATTTTTTGTAAATCTGCAACTTCACTATTGCTATTAACTTTTTATGACAAAAACAGGCGTTTCTTTTAGACGGACTAATGGATGTTTGATCAATTTTGTTAGTTGGAATGTTAAATTCCTTTACCATCCTGTAAAGAGGAAAAAAGTCCTCATTCATTTGCAACACCTCAGAGCTGATATTGCTTTTCTTCAAGAGACTCATTTACGCACATGTGACCAATCTAAATTAAGAGAGGGGTGGATCGGACAAGTATATCACTCCAACTTCCGCTCAAAGGTGAGGGGGGCTGCTATTCTGATTAATAAAAACTTACCATTTGTAGCAACTACTGTAGATGCAGATACTGCTGGCCGCTATATTATTGTAGTTGGGCAAGTATACGGGCTCCCACTTATTCTTGCCAATGTGTATGCACCCAATTGGGATGATGAAGGTTTTTTTGCTAACTTTCTGTCTCGGATCCCTAATATGACAACCCACCACCTTATCATAGGAGGTGATATAAATTGCGTTCTTTCCACTGTGTTAGATCGCAGTTCCCCTAAAAAAATGCCCAAATCCAGATCAGCAAAAGTGATACAAAGTTTCCTGCAGGCTTATGAATTGGCGGTTCCGAAATCCTACTACAAGAAAATACTCATTTTATTCTCCAGTACATTATACTTTACATTACACGCATAGATTATTTTCTTGTAGATAAAAGGCTTCTGCCTCTTGTAACAGATTCAGATTATAAAGCCATAGTGATATCAGACCACTCTCCACTGACTCTGTCAATCCATATCCCCAGTGCAGGACCTAACTATTGTCACTTCTGTCAGATGAGAAGTTTGTGAGCTTTATGAGTTCAGAGATAGAGTTTTTTTAAATGTTAATCAAACTCCAGGTATGTCATCTTCTACAGTTTGGGAATCCTTAAAGGCATATCTAAGGGGGCAGATTATTTCTTTTTGTGCAAAACAAAATAAGGAAACCAGGGAACAATTTACAAAATTAACAGATAAGATAAAGGAATCAGATTCAATATGCAGTGTGTCAACTACACCAACCATACTCAAACAATGCTTATTTTTAAGCGGAATATAATTTAATTTCGACAAAACAAGCAGAATATCTGTTTTCCGAGAAAGCTTTTCTTCTGGTTAATTACCTCCAACTTTGCGGCAAGCAGTTATCTCCTTAATTTTAAAAAAAGAAAAGAATCCTCTTGACTGTAGTTCATATCGTCCAATTTCACTGTTGAATACAGATACAAAAATCTTAGCAAAAGTTTTGGCCCACCGTCTGGAGAAAGTTATGCATTGTGTTATTTCACCTACAGTAATCAAATAGGCTTAATAAAAAACAGATATTGATGTCTGGTCACGTAGGCAGTGTGGCATTGGGACGCAGCATCTCGTTCCCGCCTTTTCAGGGAACAGGATTACAGCAAAGTAACCCGAGACGTTCCCTTTCAAAGGCTACACTCGATGCTGCGTGAAAACGCTATGGGAACGAGAGTGCCAATGTGCCGCACTACAAGTGTCTGGACCCCAAGGTTGAGAAGGTCTCAGAACTATGTCTGGGTAGCTGACACGAGGACCCGTGAGCCCGAAGTAGCATGAACATCCAGACTATAAATGTAACAAATGTGTGCGGAGAGGACAACCCCTTGCATCACACACTTGCTGCAGGGGAATACCTCTTGCTAGTGCAATAGATGAGGCAATCCCCCTGGTTGAATGAGCCCTGATTCCTAGAGGCGAAGTGAGCCCATGTGCCTCATAGGAGAAGGCAATAGCATCTCTCACGCAGCTTGCGGCCCCAAAACATGTAAAAACTGTTCTGACTTACGCCACTGGCTGATGCGGTGGACGTAAATCTGAAAAGCATGTACTGGACACAGTAAGTGAAGTCTCTCCTGCTCTGAAGCTGTAAAGGCGGAGGACAGAAGGCTTCAAAAACAATAGGGTGCATGTTGGGAATGGAACTTTCGGAAGATAGTTCAGTGAGGATGCAAAATGGCCCTGACTAGCCCAGGGGCAAAGTCTAGGCAGGATGGGGAGACTGACAGATCTCCGATCCTCTTAGAGAGGTAACGGCCATTTAGAAAAACCATCTTGAGGGTCAGAAACCTGAGGCGCTGAATCTAGTGGTTCAACAAGGGGGCACAAGCCCAAAGACAACTTTTACTGCAGAAACTTCAGCACTGAAACAATTCAGCAGTGGACTGGGTCTACCTGCTTCGTCATGCACCAACTTTCAAATACATTCCATTTAAGGGCAGAAGCTCTTCTAGGGGAGGGAGCCCTAGCACTTAGAATAGTCTTAATAACGCTGGCTGGAAGACCAGCTTGACTTAGTTGGTCCCGTTCAGGGACCGCCAAGGTGTCCAGACCCAGGGGCTGGAAGAGTCAGAGAGTGGTAAAGGGGACATTTGCTGATTTTGCGAGGCAGAGGTCCACATCTGCTACATGAAATTTTCCCAGAATTTAAATCGCCCTGAGGGACAGGAACCTGGCGCACTAGCTATTTAGCGATGCGAGCACAGTCCGCCCTGGCAATTAATATATGAGACTGCCATAGTGTTGTCCAGCCGCACTAGGACATGGTAGTCTCAACTGCTGGAGGAAGTGCTTTAGGGCCAGAAATAGAGCCATCATTTCGAGGCAATTGATGTGCCGCGCGAGAAGATGGCCTCTCCAGCTCCCTTGGGCTGGACGGTCATCTAAGACCGCACCCCAGCCCATGAGGGAAGCGTCTGTCGTTAGCATCTGCGACGACAAGACGAACTTAGAGTGGGACCCAGAGTCAGAAACCGGGGTCTGAACTACATAGGAAGGGTACGAAGCACCTGGCGCGTAGCCCTTATTGGGGATTCGCCCTAGAGTGAAATGAAATGCTCTCATGTGCAGAAGGTGTCACCGTGGATACAGCTGCCATGAGAGCTAAGATCTCTGAAAGTGATGGTCACTTTCTGGTCTAGCTTGATTTCCTTGACGGTGTTGAGAATGGATTCGACACGAGCGGGAGACAGCTGTGCCCGCTTACGCTCAAATTCCATGTGACACCCAAATATGTTGTCCTCTGAACAGGAAAGAGCACGCTTTCATGGCGTTGGATCTCAATCCTACAGTAAGAAACAAAGATGAGCTAGGACGACATGCTGATGTCGAAGCGCTAACTACTGAGACTGGGCCAGCCAGTCATGTAATTCAAATACGGATGCTCTGGAGTCGTAAAAGCCAGAACTACATCCATGTATTTTGTGTATGTGCGGGTGAGAGAGCTAGACCAAATGGAAGGACCCGATACTGGTAAGCTTCGCCCCGAAAGCGAACCTCAGGAACCTCCTGTGTTGTGGCAATATTTCTATTGATTTATTTTTAGATAGCGGTAAGGCCCGCGAAATCAAAAAATTGGAAGCAGCCCCCTGTTCCTCTTGGGAACCAAGAAATACCGACTGGAGTAGCCTGACTCTCTGTCTGGTAGGGGAACATGTTACATGGCCCCATTCCCCAGCAACTTCGGTCAGCAGATGCGCACTTTCCGGTTTCATGAAAGTGGAGACCACGCCATTGAAATGCGGAGGGTGATGTGAGAACTGAATCCTGTAGTTTCTCTCTAGAATGCTTAGTACCCAAGGAGATATACTTTGCAGTAGCTTCCACGCTGCCAGTATTTCAGAAAGGGGCAAAGTCTCTGCGGCTTGGTTAACCGGGGGGTGGGGGGGTGTTAGATGTTTGACATCCTGAAACATGGCAGGAAAAAAACTAAGAACTAACATTTTATTGGAAACTGGTGTTGCCCGAAACACCAGTGGTGGCGGAGCAAGAACACCGATCTCCTGGGGGTGCCAGGGAGAACACTTCATTCTTTGAAAAGAATTCTGCGTGCCTCTCCCCATTGGGGGGCCCCCCCACGGTCCTGGGCACATGAACCTCAGGGCTTCTTTGTGAAGAAGACAATATGCCAGTCTGACCTCTTTTGAGGCGGATTGCGCGACGCACCCCAATCTTACGAGGGGGTGCCCGGCTCAAAAACACTCTCCTTGTGTGTTTCACGCCTCTTAAGAGTCAGCCCGGTCGAGACTGGGTGGCCGACAGTCCCAACTCTTGAGCACGGCGGGGAAGGAATTTCCCGAAGGTTTGTTATATAACTTCGCCTCATGAACCTAGTGGCAACCGAGTTAACGACATCGGCAAGTAGGCCGAAAGGCGAGATGGGGGCATCAAGGAGGAATGCACAATCCTTTTCCTTGATGCACCTGAGATTCAACCACAAGTGCCTCTCTGCGGAAACCATCGCAACCATAAAACGGCCGATAGCACGAGCCGTCTGCTTTGTTGCACGAAAAGACAAGTCTGTGGCCTGGCGTAATCCCAATACGCCCTACCTTGAAGAGCCCTGCCAGTACTCAAGTCTCTCAGCAGGTCAGCCTGGTAGACGTGCAAAACCGCCATGGTGTGCAATGGAGCACCAACCTGACCTGCTGCCTGAAAAGCTTTTCCCTCCAGGAAAGATAAAAGTCTACACAGCTTGAAGGGAAGTAATAGCTTTTCAGGAAGGATGATGTCCCAGGAGAGAAATAGCCTGGAAGCGTCTCTTCTATCTGGGTGTCATCATATAACCCACAATTTCCACATCAACTATATTTAAATAAATAAATAAGTTGATGGCAGGAAAACACGGGATGAATACAGCTTACTCCATGAAAGGGTTAACTCATATAGAGATTGCTAAGAAAAGGGGAGAGAGCGTCGTTGAGGCTCCGCCCCCCCGGCCACCCAACAGAACCTGCCGTCTATGTTTTTTTTTTTTTAAGTGCTTAGAGGCTATTACCATCTCCGCGGAAGCAAGAGAGGATGTTTTATCCTTGCCCATTCACAAGAAGCGCAAGGGCGCGCTTGAGAGTGGACAGAGGGATTTCCCGATCCGATGAGAACGCGAAAGAAAGGCGTTTTTAAATCCGTCTCTCACTGCTTTGCCGGATGCACGAGTTTAAGTCCCAGGAATGCGCGGCGGCTCGAAGCTTTTCAAGAAACGCGCTCGTAGCACTTAATCGAAGCAGTAAAGTGTAGAGATCGCCCTCCGATATGGATTTTACACACGGAGTGACATCTCGTTTAAAACCATTATCCTTGAGTTAAACACTTCTTATTTTGCTGGTTAGACACAGACACGCACACACAACTAGGTGAAGACAAAGAATCTGAGGAATGTTTCCGGTTCACTCCTATTTATAACCTGCAGGTGCGTCTTATCAGATGACGTCACCCGACCGAGGTTATATAAGCCAAAAATTTGTCTGTTTGATACACACATGCTTCACAACCGGCAACATGACAAGATGTTTCCCATAGCGTTTTTACGCACCATCGAGTGTAGCCTTTGAAAGTGGACTACTTTTATCTGGAATAAAAAACAACCACGTATTAAATAAAGTATCCTACAGAGGCCTTATAAATCAGGAGGAATGGCACTTCCAAACTTTTTTTATTATTACTGAGCTGCTAATGTAAGGGCAATGTTATTTTGGGCGCAGTATGCAGTCAACCCTCCCGTCTGGGTAGCTATAGATGAAGCATCCATGGGATCAATATCTCTCTCATCATTATTATACGCTAAATTGCCACAAAAACAACCCACATCTTCTCTTACCTCAAACCCATTAGTTATACACTTCGTTAAAATTTGGAATCAGTTTTGGAATCATTTTAAGCTTACTGATCTATCCTTGATAGCACCATTAAATGGACACTGTATGTTTGCTCCGTCTTACACAGATAATGCTTTTGGGGTTTGGTTTAAGTGTGGTATTGTGTCATTATACGATCTTTACATTGACAACATCTTTGGTTCATTTAAACAACTTGTACAAAAGTTTAACATTCCCAGGACACATTTTTATCGATATCTACAGCTGAGGAATTTCATTTCCTGTAATTCTGACTCTTTCCCTTTGGCTTTTTTTTGTGGAGTAGGGGAAGGGGTACGGTTAGGAAAAGTGCCTGCTGAGCCCTATGCGCATTAGGTGTGCATTGTGTGTTCCAGTGCCTTTTGATCATGGCCAGCATTGACTTTTCTCTGTGACGTGTGCTGCAATGGCCTTTCTGTGAAATCCGACTAGACGGACTGGCCTTCGTCCCCGCAGACATGGGTGAGCCTTTGGTACCCATGACCCAGTTTACTGATGTATAACTGATAACCAGTGTTACTGTGTTAATGTTATGACTGACAGGTGTATAAACACACTATTGCGCAACATTGCTTAGTCTATTATTGACTGACTTAATACATCTTTGTTTACTGTTTATGCCATTCTAGGCTATGCCTTTTGTGTTCTGTGTTTTGACAAGTTTGGATCTTTTTTGTTTATGTTGTTTGATCTAATTTCATTGTTTACTGAACTCTAAAAAACCTCACTTGCAACAATACAACCATATCTGCCACTGGTCAATACCCTGGTCACTGAGGCTAGTTTTATTTGTCTATCTATAAGTTCTCAAACATATATTACACTTATTATATATTATATAATATATTATTATATACACTTATATTATTATTATATATAAGTTATTTATCACATCACTCGTATTACAAAAATGTTTTGACACCCACTGGGTGTACTTTCAAGCAAATAAATAAATAAAAATGACCTGAGTGCTTCCTTTGGCTTCTCATCACGGAGGGATCTAAGGCAAAGCTTTAGGTCACTTCCAGGATACGGGTAATCTCGCATTTCCATCTGATCACAGTAGATCCGAAGAGGCTTAAGGATTCCTTTTAGCTTCAACAGCTGCTCTGTAGTACAGTAACAGATTTATAAATGGTTTTGATTTTATTTATGGTTCATTAAAAAAACGTATCAAATTAAACTCTCAAATAGACGTTCCATAAACTACAATAGATTATGAGCCACATGAGTCAGGAAACAACAACATGTATGTTAAATAAATACTGAGAAACCTGGCCAAAAAGCAGTAAATGTAATGTCCATATACTGTAAACTTTGAAAGCAGATATTCCTTAACCAGTTCACAAATAGATACCACTTAGGATGGTTAAACTGGGGGATAGGGGTTCGGAGTGAGGGTCAACATATTTTTTTATTATTCTGCTCAAACCTACTGTTTATTAGCAGGACACTAAAAGACTGAACTTGATGTACTGTATGTGGGCATCTCTGCCAGCTTGCAGTCACAATTCACCTGCCACAATATCCACAGACTTATTGGAGGGACCGCAATACAGGATGCCACGCCGCTTGGGTATTTTCTTATCTAGAGATGCATCTTCTCCCAGTTTTGTTGACTTGTTGGAAGCTTGTGCTTCATGACGTTTGTTCTTCTTGTAGAACTGATATGTGATATGAACCCCAACTACAGTTTTCCCAGTACCTGTTGAGTGGATCAATGTGAGAATTTGTTACCGATCTCTGTTAAGACAGTAGACAGTAGTAGTTATCAATTTTCTTATAAACCTGTACCTGGTGGTCCTTGGATCACAGTAAAGGGATTTTTTAGTGCCTTCTCTACAGCCCTCTTCTGACTTTCATTCAAAGGTGGCAGGTCCAGGTTGTGATCCATGTTGTCATACACTGGCTCAGGCTCTTTAGGTGTATCTGGTAAGAAATTTGAACATGAAGCCAGTGTTTTGCATGATTTCATGTATACTTGGTTTTAAAATGTAATAGATATTGCAAAGAAAGGAAAAATTTATAGTGTATTGCAAAATTATTTATACTCCTTCAACTTTTCAACATTTTGTCATGTTACAACCATAAATGTAAATGTATTTTATTGGGATTTTATGCGATAGACAAACACAAAGTGGCACATAATGGTAAATTGGAATAAAATGAGAAATGTTTTTCAGAAGTCATCTAATTAGTAAATAGAGTTTTAAGCAGGGTAAGATCATAAAAAAGATCTTTAAGCATCTCATGAAGTGCTGTTCAGTCCATCATCCAAAAATGGAAAGAGTATGGCACAACTGCAAACCTACCGCCTAAACTGACCAGCTCAGGTGGGAGAATCTGTCCACAGGACAATTGTCCACAGGACAACTACTAGTCATGCACTCCACAAAACTGTCCTTTATGGAACAGTAGCAAAAAGAAAGCCAATGTTGAAAAAAGTCCTGTTTGCAGTTTGTGACAAGCCATGTGTGGTAAACAGCAGACAGAAAAAAAGTGCTCTGGTCAAAGGAGACCAAAATTGACAGTTTTGTCTTAAATGCAAAATGCTACAGTATGTTTACAGAAGATCCATCCAATCTGACTGAGCATGAGCTGTTTTGCAAAGAAGAATTGGCAAAAATTTTACTCTTTAGATGTGCAAAGTTGGTAGAGACACGCTGTACCCCAAAAGTAATATATAGAGATTTATTTGTAAAAAAAAAAATCAAACCATATATCATTTTCCTTCCACATTTACATTTGTGGTTTAACCTGACAAAATGTGCAAAAGTTCAAGAGATATCAATACTATTGCAAGGCTCTGTAGGTCAGATGAATCTTACTGTAAGCACTGAAAACAGTCCCCATTGCGATGGCCTTCACCAGCTTATTGGCTTTTTTAATGTTTTCTACAGCATGTTCATATTGCCTGAAAAAAAACAGTATCTTATTCTCACTTGTTATCAAGTATATTGTTTTTTTGTGCAAAAGATCAGACAGTTATAAGATTTTAAAAAGGTATATAACATACACGTATGGGATTTTCTTTGGAATTACTTCGACAGTGAACTTTGTGTCTTTCTCTTGAAGTGTACATGGGATATTCAGCATATTTCTGGGGTTTATTTGAAAATGTATTTGGATTTGGGGTAATTTTTTATGTGTCTTCATATTTCCCTGTTTTTGCGCTTGGGATTTGATGGTTACACCATGTGCGACCCATGTGGAGGGCAGTGTGTTCTGCAAGTCAGAGAGATTAGAGTCATTGCACTGTGTTGTTTCTGTCTTTTCCTCTTTTTTAGCATATTGATCCCTGAGTCTGACACAGAGGTAACAGTTTGTTAGATCAAATTCCAGAGACCAGTCTTTCGTCTGTTGTTGTGTCATCTTAAAGTAACCTTCCAGAGATGTCTCTGTGGTTCCTGTCCATTTTATGCTCACATCTTCAAGAATCACACTGTTATTTTCTTCTACAGCATTGTAAGCGGTGTCCATTTGACACAGTTTTCCCCAAATCTCCTGGTACTCCTTATAATCCTTGTACTTTGTTTTTGATGAACGACATATTGTGCCATCTATGGGGGTGAAACACTTGATTGGGTTCCTTGCATGCTCCAAACAAACTTCAAAGGAACTACTAACAGTGAGGAGGTTTACTGCAGGCAGTATTGCCCCGTTGACAACCTCTGTGCCAAGCTGCACTTGACGCACATCTTCAGACTTGAGTTTCATCGTCCACACTTTAAAATGTTTTAAGGAATCTTCTGGCTGTTTTTCATGTTTTATACTATTTTCAGCTTCTTTTACATTTTGAAGGCACTCGGTGACCTTACCCCAGTCTTCACTTTTAACTGTAGATATGATTTTGAGCCAATTCCTACCCGAGATCCGGATTACGTTTTTGTTCTTTGACTCTTTAGGCTGTAGCTGTGGCTTGGACTCAATAAATGAATACACTCTTCTCTTCCAGGTAAGAGTGCAGGATTGGGCTTCAAGGTTAAGTGCTGGCTGCTCTACCACTTTGAGGTTTCTGTACTTGATCTTCAGCCCTGATAATATGTCAAGTGGAACCGAGATCATAAATTCATGCTCTGAAAGCTTGTCCACTACTGCTAGTTTGGTCACATCTCTAGAACTAGATTTAGTTGCATTGATGAATCTTAATGACTCCAAATCAAAGTCCTCTGTAGAGTCACATTTGTCACAAAAATGATCAATTTCTTTTTTTGTGTAATCCAAGTCTACTTGTTTTTTTTCTGAGAGCACACTATGGAGAAGCCTCTGAAGAACCAGGTCCAGATAGCGTCTCATAGGCGATGAGGCCCATGTGTATGTATTGAGTTGCAGGTCATAATGTCCTAATCTTGAGGACAAGTTAGAGCATGATCTCAGGATGACAGCTTTGTTTTGAATTTCCTTGAATTCCTTGGCCATGTGACATAATGTAGGATGGATTTCATCTTTTATAATAAGATGAACCAGCTTGTGGTAGTCTCTTTTCTGTGCCAAGCTTTCCATATGCTCGAACACAGGTCTTAAGACGTGAATGAACTCTTTGGCTCCTTCAACATTTGCCTCTGGAACTTCACATATTTGTGAGAGATGTGGAGACAGGGGCAGTAGGGAAGAGTAATTCTTTTTAAATGACTCAAGCAGTTCAGGATCTGGCTTGAAGTGGCACCTCAGTGGGGTGAGATCTCTTGTTAGGTCTTTGGAAATAAGTTTTTCAGCCACTGCATTGTTATAGAAAATCATTAGCTCTTCTACCATGCAGTGGGCTCTACTACGTCCATTTCTTTGGCCACTGCTCCAGGTTCCTTCCAACCTGAAGTTTCTAAGTTCCTTGGTAAAGCAGTAGGCCACAGCAATACAGTCTTCTACACTGGAAAAGCGTAGAGGTGCCTGGCTATCATCAGGACAGAACTCTTGTATTATCTTGTCTGCTTCTTCGTACGATAGCCGTCTGTTAGATTTGATAACAGAACGAGTAAAATCACTGGACTCTATAATATTGGTGGCTTTGTTAATCATTATTTTCAAGGATATGGTCTTTCGGATTTGATGTGGGAGTAAGCTCAGGCATTTATTGCTTGATTCCCTGGAAAGCATGAAAGCTGGTGTCCCTTGCAAGTCAGGGGGAGGGTAAAATGTCCTACCTTGCTCTTTGGCAAATGTATCCTCCTTACTGCCTTTTCTAATGACACTAGCTACATCAGTGATGTGAATAGCAATCATATATTGTTCTCCATGGTCACTCAGACTGAAGGCATCATCCAAGTCATGAGCATCACTAGGGTCTATGGTGAATGTTAGGTTTCTTTCCTCATTTCCCTCTTGGTCACTATTTTCTTTAAAAGGAGGAGGAGAGTCTTTAATGCCATATTCTAGTTCCAGAAGCTCATTACAGTACTCTTCATGTGAGATAACTTTTGTAACCGCTCCAAGAGGATACTGATGAGTCTTTTCCCATTTCAGCACCTTGACCACTAAAAGCTGATCCTCTGCCATGTCTACAGAACCCTCAGAGACATAGTGTCCATCTTTTGGACTGATCTTCCGTATTTCTATTTTGTCCTGTTGTTTTTTCAGGATACATATCCTGGTCATGTTTTTCTTGACCGGCGTAGCTAGTTGTTTATGTCCCTCCATCCTGCAGATGATGGTGCAGCTGTTTTCAGATCTATCCAGCAATCCTACTACTTTCCCTTTCACTAATTCACCTCGATTAGGCTGACATGTTCTGCTCAAGATCTGAACACAAACCTCATCACCAGGAAAGGATCTGCCCACATCATCCCTTCCACTGATGCAAATGGTAGAAGTCAGATCATTGAGAGGTTTTGCATATGCCAGATCGTGTCTCTCCATTTTGAGTTTACAGCGTACGTATTCATGAGGTTTGGTATCCAACATTTCTTGTAGTTCCTCCTGACTGTGTTCTTGTTCGAACAGAGGCTCCCTGTGGAAACCTCGACTGGAGAACTTGAAAAGGTCCTTGTGGATTTCTGAAGCTTCATCCAGAGTTGTTCTGTCACCAGAACATCCATTGGCATTTTTTTTATTCCTTTTTTTCTTGCCCATAGTTTATTCTGAAAATACACACCAGACAATTAAGATTATTGCAGCCTGCTACAAAATACATAAAAATGTTAACTTTTGAAACTATGTAACATAATTGTATGTAATTTATTACATTGTACAATATACAAAAATGTTTGTAAAATCTAATACCTAATACTAGACCAAGATGGCAGTGTGTGCACATCACAAGGCTCAGCATCTCTCCAGATTTGCCATATATGTGTGCTTATTTGCGCACTATTCTCCTGTGTGCTCATGCAATTCAGTTGTGCGAGTATAACAGACAGTCACTTTTAGACATCAATAACATTTGCTAAAACTTTGTTTCAGACTTTTTTTTTTTTAACATTCGACCAGATACCAATGGAGCTTGTAAGAAATGCTCAACATAGCAAGGTGCTTTTCCCACCCGGGAGTTGCGCTGGCGCAGAGGCCTTAAACAAAGATGTGGAAAACATGGAAGACATCGGGCAAAACTAAGAATAAACCCAAATCAACCTGTACTTTCTAACATTTTCCTTCCTAATGTGCAGTCTCTGGCAAACAAACAAGATCAGCTTAAGATCTGGACTCTCATGCAGAGACTCATTACTAACTGCAATATCATATTTATCATATCCCAAATGGCGTGCTAGAGCTCGAGGGGTGCACAATTTTCAGGGCTCATAGAGAACCAGCATGCACAGGTAAAAACAATGTCAGGGGCTCATGAATTTATTCAATTCAATTCAATTCAATTTTATTTATATAGCGCTTTTAACAATGGTCATTGTCTCAAAGCAGCTTCACAAAGGTGAAAGAAATTCATTAAAAAAATTTAATTAATTAATATATATATATATATATATATATATATAAAATAAAATAATAATAATAAATTGTGTATGTGTGAGAAAAATGCGTCTAGATAATAATGAGATGAATGAATGAAATGTCTCTGATGAGAAGCCAAGGGTGATGGCGACGGTGGCAAGGAAAAACTCCCTGAGATGGCAATAGGAAGAAACCTTGAGAGGAACCAGACTCAACAGGGAACTCATCCTCATCTGGGTGATAACAGATAGAGATGATATAACACCATGTGTGTTGTGCAGGTGAAAGTACAATATAACAGAAATTCTTTAAATTAATATGAAGTCCAGCCCTGCCCCCTTTTGTAGATTTTGAAATTCTGGGAATTACAAGAAGTCCGGAGTTTTGTGATCTTAAGGAGCGTGGTGGATTATAGCGTATCAGAAGACTGGTTAGGTATGTGGGAGCTAAACCATTTAAAGCCTTGTATGTAAGTAATACTATTTTGTAATTAATTCTAAACTGAACAGGTAGCCAGTGCAGGGATGATAATATAGGTGTTATATGATCATATTTTCTGGATCTAGTGAGAACCCTGGCAGCTGCATTTTGGACTAACTGAAGCTTGTTTATTGAGGATGCAGGACAACCACCTAGTAATGCATTACAATAGTCCAGTCTGGAGGTCATGAATGCATGAACTAGCTTTTCTGCATCAGATACGGATAAGATGCCCCTAAGTTTGGCGATATTTCTAAGATGGAATTTATGTGAACAAAACATGTGCACTGTCTCTGTCTCTGTTTCTTCACACTGCTCTGCTGGGAGTTCATGTGCGTTGTTGTGATAGCAGTGTATGTCCCCAGGATGCTAAGGCCATGAAGAAACTCAGTGCTGCTATTAACTGCTATGTCTGCAGACATTGAATGCTGATGGAGCCTTTATTGTCACTGGGGATTTTAATCACTGCAATTTAAGATCTGTTCTCCCAAAATTCCAACAGAATGTTTCCTGCTTCACTAAAGGACACACAATCCTGGATCATGTTCATAGAAGTGTGGCTGATGCTTACTGAGTCACATCCCTCCTTCAGTTTGCACAATCTGACTATCTTTTATTGTTTCTGCTGTCCAAGTACAATTTCAATCATCATATGAAAACAACAATCACATTGCACCTCAACAGACCCCACTGTCAAGCTCCTGAAATTTGCAGATGACACCACAATCATCGGCCTCATCCAGGACAGTGATGCGTCTGCTTACAGAAGTCAGGTCGAGCAGCTGGCTGTCTGGTGCAGTCTCAACAACCTGGAGCTGAACACGTTCAAAACAGTGGAGATGATCGTGGACTTCAGGAGGAACCCACCTGCACTTCCCCCACTCACCATCATGTACAGCACTGTGACAGCAGTGGAGTCATTCCGGTTCCTGGGCACGACCATCTCTCAGGACCTGAAGTGGGACATTCACATTGACTCCGTTGTTAAAAAGGCCCACCAGATGTTGTATTTCCTTCTCCAGCTGAAGAAATTCAACCTGCCACAGGAGCTGCTCACACAGTTCTACTCAGCCGTCATTAAATCCATCCTGTGCACTTCAATAACTGTCTGGTTTGGCTCAGCTACGAAAGCAGACTTCAGAAGACTACAAAGGACGGTTCGGACTGCTGAAAGAATCATTGGCACTCCCCTGCCCACGCTGCAAGGACTGTATATGTCCAGAGTGAAGAAGAGGGCTCGGAATATCACTTTGGACCCCTCACACCCAGGCCACCTTCTATTTGAACTTTTGCCATTTGGTCGACACTACAGAGCACCGAACACCAGGAGAGTCAGGCACAAGAACCGTTATGAACAGCTAAACATTCTTCTCACTGTCAATAAATATATATGTGCAATATTGTGTGCAACACCACTGTGCATTATACTGTACGATACCACAGATATTTAAATGTTCTTACATATAGACTGGAGTGAAATTGTTGCTCAGGCAACCCCTGACACACTCACCAACATCAATACCTACATAAACCCTATTCTGCTTTATACTAACAGGTGTGTGGATCAGGTGACCAAACAAAAAAACATCAATAATAGAAATGAAATAAATAAAAACAATACTTGACCACACCACCCCCCTTGAGTGTTTCTTACAATTCAACCACTGGTTATACTCTGTTATACAAATATTACACAAAGTAATTACACCCATTAGCACTACCAGTATCTCTACTTTAATTTAAGTATAGACTTTATGTACATTGTCCCCCATTGGCAGTGTGGGTGCAGATACATTTGCCACAAGGACAAAACAGAGCTCTTCTTGTTGAAAAACTTTCTCTCTCTCACACACACACACACACGCACACACACACACACACACACACACACACACAGATTACAACTTATACAGTACACTTAAAGCAGTGGAGAAATGTTCGTGTCATTCAGTTTTATTCTTTTCATTCTGACTGGTAAAGTAAAAACTCACCAATGACAGATAACTTCACAACAACAAGCACAAGCCAGGCCAGGGGTACAGGCGAGGGGAACAGACGAGGGGTACAGGCCAGGGGTACAGGCCAGGGGTCACTGAGTGAAATTAAGGAGTATAATATACACCGAGCTAATTACACTCTAATGTAACTTGTATATAATGTAACAATATAGCGTTCTGTGCCTAATAACTCTCTGCAACAAATTACCCACAGTTACTTTTAAAAAATTAACTCCTTATCTTGTTTCCCAAAAGTAAAATATAAACTTTAATTAATGAGAACCAATATGCCGAGGCTTTACTCACCGCACTGCTCTCAAGAGAGACACTGCACTCCAGGTAACTCCTCCAGGGGAAGGTTTTAACACACCATGACCTCACTCCTCCCTCTTGAATCATAATGAGAGTGTACTGCACATATCATTCAGATGACTTTTCAGGAAACGAAACCTAACAGGCTGTTTCGATTCTGAAGCGAGTCACATGGCGTGTTGCCAACAATGTTGGGTGTGACACATTATAAAGTAACGCGTTGGAGTACTGGGATTACTTATTTGATGTAACAAGTAATCTAACACTGTTAGTGTGTGTGTGTGTGTGTGTGTGTGTGTGTGTGTTTGTATTGTAATTAGTTACTTTAAAAAGTAACATCCCCCAAACCTGGTTGCCAAATATGTAGATTAAAAGATCAGTATGTGATTAAGGGATTACCTTTTTAATTTTGTATTAATTTTAATACAGTAATTTTTGAAAATACCGTATTGGTGGGAATTGATCACTAATGAAACAGCTATTTTAATTAAAATTATTATCTCTATAAACACTAACAGTAATATGATTTTTCATGTTTATTAGATTTATGCAACTGATAAAGAATATCTTTGTATTTTTTGGCCCGGTTTATATAAATATGTAATAAAATGACCTTATTGTGTGTATTTAATGAAATAAAATAGTTTCTATTTTAGTGTCCACACCCTTAATCCCAGGAGAAGTGTCACTCCTACAGACTTGACGTAGTTTCCTGGCATTTTATTTTTTTTGTTTCCTGTTTGTCTGCATTTTTTTGTAGTAGTCCTGCAAGTATTAATAATTTTATTTACTAAAAAAATGGGGGTGGGGGAACAAATGAAAAAGGGTTGTGTTCTACATCCCTATTTACAAATTAAGGAGTCTAATATTCACTGAATTAATTACACTGTAATGTAACTTAGTCATCCTAATACAATATATGCATAATTACCCATAATTCTTTATTTTAAATAACAAAACATCTTAACATTATTAACCCCATATCTTTTTTCCTGAAAGTGAAATATAAAATTTAATTAATGAGAACAAATATGTCGAGACTTTACTCACCGCACTGATTGTTAGGCTCTCAAGAAAGACACTGCAACTCCTCCTGACTAAAGCGTTGACACACCATGACCCCACTCCTCCCTCTACAGTAAGGGGTACATGACTTACCTGGTGGGCCTTGATAGAAATGTGGGTGCAGTCTATGGCACCAATCACATTAGGGAAGCCTGGGGACACACTTCATACTTATTGGAATGATCATAATTGCATTATTTTCATCAACAATATCTATACCGTACCTCTAATGGCAAAAAACTTTTGTTTTACAGCCTGGGGTCTTAAGTGGCTTGGAAATAACACAAATACCCTCAAAAACTGTTTGAGTGCCAAGTAAACTTTGGGAATGGCACAGCAGACAGCACTTTTCACCATGTTCTCCGCATCTCCAAAGGTGTAAAGATAAGTGCCACTTGCAAAGAACCGCAGGGCAATACACACAGTTTGTGCGGTTGTTAACGCTCGACTCCGGTGAGTTGAACATTCCACATGGGGGTTTAACAAAAAATTCCATTAAGGATACCCTCACGAGAAAAGCGGTATATCTCAAGAAGTATATTGTGATGCTGCGCCAAAAGATCCTTTCTATCACATCTATACACGAGGAATTTGAAAAACTCTGTGAATAATCCTCGCACTTTCTGTAACCGGCTGCTCTCTCATAAACGGACGAGACATGGCTGGGACAGATTTGAGAAAATTACCTCCACTTATATAGACGCAATCGGGGGATAGAATGTTACATAATATTAGACACAGATGGCGATTAACACACGAATGATGACCACAGTCACACACATGTATACATATACTGTATGTATGTTTAAATACATCCATGTTGTCGTCGGTCTTTCAGCTGCTCCCGGCGAGGGGTCGCCACAGCGGAATACTAGATTTTGATGGTCGGTCCAGATGATGAATGGCTCCCTGGAGCCAGTGTCGCCATTCCTCCAAAACCCACTTTATGGCCAGCAGCTCGCGGTCCCCTACCCCGTATCGCTGCTGAGTGGTGTCAAATTTTTTGAGAAAAAACTACATGGGTGTGGTTTTTGATCTGGGCTTCGTTGCGAGAGAACAGCCCCAGCGCCCACGTCTGAAGCGTCCACCTCCACAACGAATGGTTTGTTAGCCTCAGGATGTAGAAGAATTGGGGCAGTGGTGAAACGATTGCAGAGTTCCTTGAAGGCAGAAGCAAGCGAGTAGGCAGGATAACCACGCGAATTAGTCTAAGGACTCTCACAGAAGGGGAGCAAGGGAAAAACACAAATTTAACCCGCGTCCTATAGACACACACTCGAATCAGAAAGTCAACCCAAAAAAGTGAGTACTCACGAAATGGAGTGTGTGTGACATAAACAGACTGTCGAAAACAAAAACGAGTGTGTGTGACATAAACAGACTGTCCTGCAATCGTGTAAATTGGTAAAAGTTGAGCCATTTTGCTTCCATCAATCTGAAATGGAATAAAAGTAATAAAATCAGTATGATTAATAAATGTAAAAACCTAAATACAGTGGAACCTTGGATTACGAACGTTATTCGTTCTGGAAGCGAACTCACATTTCAAAACACTCGTAAAGCAAATTTTTCTATAGAAAATAATGGAAACTCAAATTATTCGTTCCACAGCCAAAAAAATGAATACATAAAAATAATTAACACAAAATATAAAGTAAAAATAAAAGAAATTAGCCTGCACTTTGCCTTAAAGTAATAAAATAAATCCAGACAGATAAGTGTTTCCGTTTGTGCGCGCAGGCACTGTGTGTGTGTGTGTGTGTGTGTGTGTAAATCTAAAGTAAGCTCCCCTCTCCCCCTTCTCGTCTCACAGTTACCCTTACTCCACACGCGCGCACACAACAGAAACACTGTTTTATTGGAAGAATAAACAAGAAATTTCGCTAAAGACATTCGATTGAGTAACACACTGACGGAATCACTGCTGTAAAGTAAAAATAAAACAAATTAACCTGAACTTTATCTTTAAAAAGAATTGCGACAGAGCAGTGTTTCTGTGTAGAACAGAGAGAAAGAGTGTGTGTGTCTTGTGTGTCTGTGAAGGCGAAAGTAGGGGTGTGTGTGTGTGTGTGTGTGTGTGTGTGTGTGGGGCACGGTGTCCAATGATGCGTACGCACACAGACACAAAAAGCACCTGATACAGAGAGAGAAAATGGATCTTTAACCTCTCTAATGAGACTTTCTTTTGCTTTACACGTGTGCTGTACACACACGCATACAGACACAAAATAAAATATGTTTCTACACACACACACACACACACACACACACACATGTGGTCACATACTGTAGGAGTGTAGTTACTATATTTAAGTTCTTACATTTATTTACCATACTAATTTTATGACTTGTGATCCACTTCAGATTAGTGGGAGCAAAATGGCTTACATTTTACCAGTTTACATGACTGCAGGAAAATCTATGTAAGTTGCACTTTTAAATGGTCTGTAGTCAACAATCCAAGAAATGAAGTAAAAAAAAAAAAAAACAACAAGAAAACGAAATGGGACAGATAAGCAGTGTCTTTGTTTACAGTGAGGCCATTTTGTCCTCTGTTATAGAAACTCTTAAGCCCCATAAAAGTCCTCCTCTCTACTCTTAACCATTTTTACCTTGGGAGCTGTTCCTAGGGCTAAGATGTTTCATGAATTAGTTTTATCTTTACTAAGATAAAGTCCTAAATTTAAAGTAAAATTGTCAAAAATTTCATCACTAGGAGCAACTTTTAGGTTTAAGAAGCTTTGTGAATACGAGCCCTGACGTGATGTCCTGGCACCTGGCGTCATCACACATATTTTATCCCAACACTGGGGTTTCTTGTTTGTCTGAAAGTTAAGGGCCTGTCCACACGGAGACGCGTTTCGCTGTATACGTATACATTTTTTATCGTATTGGCGTTTCGTCCACACGGATCCGGCGTTTTAGGAGACTGAAACCGCTATTTTTTGAAACCGGGTCCCAAAGTGGATAAATCTGAAAACGACACCCTCGCATCTTCGTGTGTACGGCCAATCCGTATATTTTGTGAAACGATGATGTCGTCACATCACGTGTCGGCTGCGTCACACGTAACAGCAACAACAATAATGGCGGACTACATGATTGTGTTCGTGTTGCTACAAAGCCTACTAGCTTTATTACAGCAAAATCTATTGCTTCTATGCAACTGTTATGAGCAACAAGCGATAATGGACAACACCATCTTGGTTCGTATACGGCGCGCAAGGTTATGCGCATGCTCAAAGTCTTCTTCTCCGTGTATAGTGCATCTCTATGGCAGAATTACAGCGCCCCATACTGGTCTGTAGGCCAGGTGTAGCTCAGTGGTTAAGTGGTTTTTGGACTATGGTTCGGAAGATCCCAGGTTCAAACCCCACAACCACCAAGTTGCCACTGTTGGGCCCTTGAGCGCGGCCCTTAACCCTCAACTGCTCAGATGTGTAATGAGATAAAAATGTAAGTCGCTCTGGATAAGAGCGTCTGCCAAATGCCTAAATGTAAATGTCTGACATATATACTACACCGTTTTCAGTGGTTTCGTGTGTACGCAGATATTTCTTGTGACAACGCCGTGTTCAACAAAAAAAAATGATCGGATAGGGAACGCACCGGCTTCGTGTGGACGGAGTCTAAAACACCTATAAACTTTCCTATAAATGTGTTTCTGGAGACTTTGGCTGAAGGTGTTTTACATCCCTCCACATTTACTCACACACAGTTTCTGTTTCAGGCTGCATTTAAACACTGTTAAAACCCACAGAGCACTGAGCTAAAAGAATAAAAGAAAGTTCACACACAAATAATCTCAGAGAATTTTAAAGATGGGCGAATGTGTTAATAATTTATTAACTTAATAGAAGTTAATAAATAAAATGTGTTTTTTAAAAAAGTCAATAAAATAATAATAATTTTTTTTTTAGAATTCCCACTTGCTGTGTTTTTAATACATCTATACATGTATGGTACGTTGTGATGATCTTTCATCGTTGTACTCATCTATTTATTGACTTTTTATTTGTTTGTTTTCTAGATAAGAATCATGAGTGTGCTAAGACAAAGAGGTAATTAAACTATGTGAAATTAAATCATGTGCACCATTACAGACACTCTGACTCTACTGCAATTTGTGTTTATTAAGGCTAAGCTAATGTTACCATTTGATTAATGATGATGATTGGGTGTAAGAGAACAGATAGAGCAAGAAAAACAGTGAATTGCTAAACAAATTATAGTTAGCGATAGCGTTAATTATACTTGATAATACAATTATTCAAATAATGCAATTATGCTTTTAACGATAGTCATTATTGTAAAGCAGTTTTACAGAATAAAAAAAAGTTATAGAAATAAATATGAAATGTGTGAGGAAATGTGTATAAATCAGAATGATCAGATCGTCCCTGATGAACGAGCTGAGAGTGACGGTGCTGAGGGAAAAAATCCCTGAGATGGCAATAGGAGGAAACCTGGAGAGGAACCAGACTCGACAGGGAACCCATCCTCATCTGGGTGACATCATCAGGTAATACACCTTCACATGTCCAGATACTTGTTTTTAAATTTACATCCTAAATGTATCAAACTGACAACGGAACACATCAGACAGCAGTGATTCCGTTAGTGTGTGTGTGTGTGTGTGTGTGTGTGTGTGTGTGTTTGTGTATGTGTGAAAGTCATCCTACAAGCCCCGCCCCTGCCCCGATACCCCCCCCCCCCCCCCCCCCCCCCCTTCTATGGTAGAATAATTATAAAGGTCTTGACTAAAACAACATGCATGAGAAATCACAAAGGAGTTTTCATTTTCTGCAGTGGAAAAGTACTGAACTATATACTTTTATCAGAAAGTAACGCTGTAATGTAACTGATGACTTTTTAAAGACAGTAATTTTGTAATGTAATTAGTTACTTTAAAAAGTAACACACGTCCCCCAACACTGAGTCTTCATATCACCATCACAGCGGTCGGTACAGTACTATGGGGGAGTAAATTTGACATCATTATAAATAAATAAGTAAATATATAGAAATAAATAAATACATAAATACAATAAGCCCTGGAAAATTGCTAAATATATTCCTACTTTTGTTTATTAACCTATTTCAAGATTTAGTTATTTCTCCATTTCCACATTTCTACATTAATTTATTTCTGCATTTCCACATTTCTACATCTCTTTGTCGCTGTATGCTGATGAGGTAGTAAATACTTACTTATTTATTCACACATTAATTTATTCATAATGATATCATGTTTAGTCCTCCATACAGTACGGTACAGTTCCTAAAGAAACCACATCTGGATAGGGTTGTGTGTTGCCATGGTAACGCCCTGACTGATTGACAGCCCATAATAAGCAATAATGGTTTAGTGTAACAAACAATTGAGAATACAGACAGGGGAAGTCTCTCTCTCTCTCTCTCTCTCTCACTCACCAGTTCGTTCTTTTATTCCTTATTATACATAAACGGGGAGTTTGGTATAATATTTGGCAACCCCGTCCTCAGTCCCTAACAATGTCTCTTCCGCCTTAAACTGTCGCTAATGTTTTCGAAGGTAAGCAGTGAGTTATTTTATTTTTGTCTAGGCCACATTTCGGACAATTAGTTATTATTATTAGAGTTTATATTTTGTTGTTTTTAAATTAATTTTTAAAACGCGCCTGTTGTAAAGACCGGTCCGAGTGCGTTTAGCTGCTCCTCGTTAGCAGGCCCGAGACGCGACCGCGGGTTTTCCTGAAGAGCTCCACCGGGCCCAGCGCTTCACACAGCGGCCACTCGGCTGATTCCCCCGCGGCCCTTTGGAGAGGGCTATAGGGTGCATTAGACTTTAGAGACAGGGAGCTGAAGTGTTATTGTCCATGTGTTGATAAAGGTTTCAGTATAACTGCTGCTTTTCATTATTCTTTAATATTAGTTTTACTTTAAAAGAATGTTGTTATAGGAAATAATGTTAATTGGTGAAATTAGCCCTCATTTTAAAATAAACCTTTTTGTTGTTTTGCAAGTTCTTAACGTTTAATATTATTAAACAGATGATGTAGGAGCTTATATAGGTTACATAACAAAAGGAATCTAAACTATTATACATGCGATAAAGGGATCAATATTTTGTTTAATCTGTGATATGCCGTAGTGACCTCCCGATACGATATGATCACGATACGATATGATCCCGATACGATACGATATGATCCCGATACGATATGATCACGATACATCTGTGTCGATTCTAATGAAATTGTGATCGTCTAGCTATCACTGTTTTATAAATATCCTGATTCAATATAATTAAAAAAAAAATTATGTTACAATATTTTGCACTTGTAGGATTACAAGGAAACCGCAATGTTTCGACTTATTCAAAGTCTTTTTAAAGCACACAAATTTGATAATTTAGTGCCATAAAATATGTTTCTGTTGCACAACTCGGATAAACACGGAACAGAATCAATTATATTCAAAGATCAGGGTCCGATCACGGTCAATTAAACTAAAAAAAAACAGCCAAATCCAGTTTTGGGTCGATCGACCGCAGCATCTATTATAAATGTAAAAAAATAATTACAAAACATTTTGGAGTCAGTGTGTGGCAATGCATGAGTCCCTACACATAAGAATCTTGATTCAGAACCAAACGTTTTTCCTGTCATTGTTATAAAGAAGTATGTGTATTTGATCCCAGTTTGACATGCATTAGGACTCTGATGTGTATGTTCTGCCACCTGACAGTGTGTTTTACCTGTTGCAGGATTGTAGAATGAGCAAGGGACATGGAGCAAAACAAAGACTGCCGCCAGACATGCCAGACATTCTGGAGTCTTTTGATGAAGTGATTTTGGAAGAGGTGAAACAGCTTTTTATGAAGGTGAGACGGTACAGTGCCCCCCCCGGAGATGGATGGTGCTTACCCGACCCCAACGTGGCGCTCTGTGACCGGCCGTGGAGTCATCCGCCTCTGCAGGCTCTGAAAAACTCCCTAAACGAGGTGAAAAATCAGCTCAGTGACAAGGACTTGCCGGTGTGGCACCAGCACACCTGCTCCACCAACCGAGCCGGGACCGTTACGTCACACCTCCGCGAGACTGCCAACGCAGAACTTTGCACTCAAGCCTGGGCAAAGTTCTACGAAATTCAAGGAACGTTCGGCCTCCTGTCAGACACGGCACTGCAAAACGGCGAGCCAAACTCGGTACATCTGTGTGAAGCTCCCGGGGCGTTTATCTCTGCGCTTAATCACTTCCTCCAGACCAGCAGGCTGCACTGTGACTGGACCTGGGCCGCTAACACGCTGAATCCGTATCATGAGGCGAACGGACGGAGTTGCACCATCGCAGACGACAGGCTCATCGCTCATACTCTCCCTTGGTGGTTTTTTGGCTCGGACAACACCGGTGACATCATGGTTCAGAAGCATCTGCTGGAGCTGCAGAAGTTTGTCAGTAACATGCACAATGTGGATTTGGTGACCGCGGACGGAAGCTTTGACTGTCAGGGCGACCCGGGAGAGCAGGAGAGTTTAGTGGCTCCGCTGCAGTACTGTGAGACGGTATGCGCTCTACTCTTACTTTCCCCTGGAGGCTCGTTCGTCCTGAAGATGTTCACACTTTTTGAGCATTCGTCCATTTGCCTGCTTTACCTCCTCGTGTGCTGCTTTCACTCGGTTCACGTGTTCAAACCCGCCACTAGTAAATCCGGAAACTCGGAGGTCTATGTTGTGTGTTTGGACTTTAAATCTAAAACTGACATCCGGCCACTGCTCTCGAAGCTCATCCGTAACTACGGTCCGGATATGGTTTCCACGGTGGCGCTCTTTCCAAAACGCTGCATTCCCAAATCTTTCCTCAGGCAGCATGCAGACATCTGTGCGTTTTTTCACCAGCTGCAGATCAACACCATCCAGGAGAACCTGCGGCTCTTTACCAGTATGACTTCAGAACAGCGGAGGCATCTGGATCAGCTGCGAGAATGTGCTGCACAGTTCTACGTTCAACGTTTTCAGGTGCAGTTCTTACCACGCAAGCGATGGGTGTGCCGGGGTGGATCGATGGCATGGACAAAACCGTGCCCGAGGAAGCAACTGGGATCTTTTAACCAGCGTAAGGAGCTACAAGGTAAAGACTGGAGGCAGCGTCTTGTGCACGGACCCTACCGAGCGTGGATAGAGGAACATTTTCAGGAAGAGGAAGGACATCATGAAGTGCTCAGCGGTCCTGTGGTGGCCGAGTGTGACCTACACGCGTGGTTCAGTCAAACGGGTGCAAGACTACCGAAAGTATGCAGCTCTGCTTTCTGTGATCCGGAATTATTGGATCTGCTCAATGAAGCCCTAGAGGAACAGCCTTTGGATAAAACCACACCAGCATGCAAATCTTGCTCCTCCAGGACGTCAATATTAAATGAAATCTGCAGCCAAACGGACGTAGTGATGGTAGGGAACCCGTCATGGCAGGATGCGCCTCTGACAGAAGACAAGCTGCGGTTCTGCGCAGGCCCTTCCTACTCAGACTCCTGCGTTTCCACTTTGCACGACGGAGATCCTGTTTATCAGCACCAGCTTCTGAGGAGCGTGTTCTCCGCTCTGTCCGGACTCCCTGCAGGATCGGTGCTGGTGGTGCCCCTGCGCTCAGCCTTGACTCGTTTCACGGCGTCTCTGGTCCTCGCGCTACAGTTCTGCTTCCGGTCGATCGGTTTCCGGCTCCCTGCCTGCGGTCCACCGGTCCTCCTGCTGTGTGAGGGATTCTCCTCCGTCCCTCAGATCAACACCATTCTCCAGGAGGTCCTGGACTTAATGGAAACACTAGAATCGCACAAGCAACTCCAGCAGTTTGCTCCGATGGAACAGCTCATCGGAGGCTCGCTGCCCCACTTTCTATTGAACCTCAACAACACTGTTCTGAGGCAGCAGCTCCATTTGCTCTTGTCATTCCAGAGGAGATGATGACGCCCCCATCGCTGTTCCACTGAGGCTCGGCACAGCGCTGACGGGTTCACACACATCCGCCATGGTTTTCTTTCGTCTTTTACACTTAATTTGAGTTACCGGGTGTGATAATGTATAAGGACTGTTTGGTGATGTTATTATTTATGGAAACGATTCTGAGCTGTCCAGGGTTATGTTTTAGGATTATTTATATGTAATCTGTCTTAGTAAAGCTCTAAAGTACTTGAACTGCTACTTAGATTTGCCTTTTGGCCAATGGCCTTTGTTTATTAAAAGTAGTTTATTTTTGGACATATGATATTTTTTTAATGTCACTTACTGAGTCACTACCCTGTTTTTGAAAACACCAAATATGTAAATAAACAGTATCGATGTTTGATTGTGTTATACTATTATATAGATTTTATAGATTTAAGTAGGAATGAACTTGTATTTTTTTATTTGAAAGCCTAACTAAAATCTGACTACATGCAACTTTTTAAACCTTATTTCATATATATAACATATTTCTACTTTAGCATTTTAATACAAAAATATGAAAATTTCCTGCAGGTATTTTTAAACATCACAATCATTAAGAAGTAAAAACAAATACAGTAAGAACGCACGTGACATGTGACATCAATAAGATGTGACGTGAGGAGATCTGACACGGTGCAGTTGTGGAAACCCAATCAAGAACGCGGATCGACATCAGATGATTTCAGTTCAGATCTGTAAACCGCATTTCATCTGGAATAACCAAGATGATCTGTCTGAAAATTTTCCAATACTGGTGTAAGAACAATATTTAGTACATTTTCTTACCTCTACAATATATATATTAAAATATAATACATTTTAAACCTTTATAAAGTTTTGGAGTAATTAAATGTCCCCTTTTCCTTATAACGTTAGTTTTCGCACTTTAAAACCAAGTGCTTCATTTAAACACTACAAACTAACTTCAAATACAAGAGTTTAACATTTAACTGCAGCGTGTATCTGTCATCCACCACAATTATTATTTCTAAACAAACTTATAATTCGCTCCTACCACATGGAATAAAAATGTGTGTGAGAGCGCCACCTGTAGGATCATAAGAAAAGCAACGTTTTACCACCTCAGATGCCTCCAAACTCAACTGTGATCAGTGCGTTAGTGTATCAGGGGATTATATAGAGAAATAAAGGGAGTTTTTACTCTCAGAACTTCTTTTATTCTGTATCAGAATCAAAAGTCAAACTTTGACTTAATCGCTCCTTGTCATTAATAAGGTTAGGAGTATTCTCCTCCTACTTGAAAGACCTGTGTCTTTTTGTTGCACAAACCACGTAATGTCCTGAAATGGCGTGTGTGTGCGCGCGCTGTGTTTACCTGATCTGTGTCTTGTGCCTGATTTGCATTGTGCACTTGTGTCTGTATTCAATGCTGTACACTGAGACTTGTTTAACATTATGTCTTTTATGTTGTGGTTAATGTTTGTATTTAATTTCAGTTTGCACGTATAAATGTGGACACTCGAGTTAATCGACACTTGTGACCCCTAAGCTCTCGTGGCAGATCCCAGGAGATGATTGTTTTACTGAACTGAAAGTCTTTCTTGTTTCACTTTCTATCAGTTTTTCTTTTGTGGAAAGGTGAGAGCGTGGCCATGCAGCTCTGATCAGAGGGAGTCAGATCTCGGCTAATCTGACAGGTTTGTCTGAGTGAGCGATGCAATTAAATGTTAAACAAGATGCCATGTCATTATGTCATTCAGAAAATAACTCCTAATTGCTTATGTACACGACTCAGCCTTTTGTCTTCCCCGACTTCATTCATCACACGCCAATAACCTTCCGTAATTGTTATCTGTCACATTGCGTTTAAAATATAGACGGTGCACATCCGCCTATCAACGTTACTCAAGACCAAATCAAAATAAATAGACTCATTAGACTTGTCGAGTAAGATGTTGACTTTGAAGACACTAATTAGACTTCTTGCAACATTTCAGTATCTGAGTGACTTTTAATTAAGGATTTGTCTTTACGTTTTGTGCCACATTTATTTCCTTATGGAGCAGAAAATAGGGAAATCACACTCCATACCATTAGGGGGCAGTAGTGTAGATACTGTTGCATTAATACCCTCCAAATAACTACACAACATACTGTTGTCCACAGTGGAGAAGGCAGCTCTGAATCTCAGGATCTCTTTAAAAAACACTTGCGTCAGCATTCAGTTGCTAAAACATGAACCATAGAAGTGGAAAGAATGAACATCGACTTTTCCAGCGTTCTCAACATGGCCAGCTAGCTATTTTGCAGGACAGGAAGTGTACTTGATGCTAATCTAGTGATTGAACGTTTCTGTTACTGCTTAGCTACATCAGCCTTGGGTCTAAAAGCGACAACTAAAGAAGCAAACACAGGATTCATGCATTTTTCAGTAAAGGCTTCATCCTGGTCAGGGTCTGCTGTCAAGTCCTTATTCAGCACAACATGAATAGAAACACCAAGTCTGTATTAATAGAGTGACAGGTGTAGAGGCCACGCCTACTGTCATAAGTAAAAGTTAGTGATTCTTTTCTAAGTCTGTGTGTTTTTGTGTAAAAATGTAATAAACATCATCTGAACGTAGTGGGTCTCAGTATGACAACTGCAGGGTCACAAAATCTGAACAAACCACATGACTTCCTGTAGACAGATGAGACCAAAGTGGAGTTGTTTGTCTTAACGCCCAGCGACATGTTCAGCAGCATTTCAGCAGAAACTTCTCAGACCCCACTGTCAGGCACGGGGGTGTAGGGGTGATGATCAGGGCTCGTTATTACAGCTACAGGACCTGGGCACCTTACAGTCACTGAGTCGACCTCGAACTCCTCCTGTATACCAGAGTATTCTAGAGACTAATGTGAGGACGTCTGTCTGACAGATGAAGCTTGGGAGACACTGGGTCATGCAACAGGACAACGATCAGAATCAAGGTTCTGGAATGGCCTAGTCAAAGTCCAAGCCTTAACGCACCTGAGATGTTGTGGGAAGACCTGAGCTGTGCATAAGTAAAGGCCCAAAAAACCTCAATCAACTGAAGCGATATTATAAAGAGGAATGAACCAATACCATGTGAGAGACTGATAAAGTCCTACAGGAAACCATTACTTCAAGTTATTGCTGCAAACGGTGGATCTACAAGCGATTGAATCATGGAGTATTTAGTATTGCCAACATGTCTTTTTTCGTTTCTGTTCACTCTCACTCACTCATCTTCTATACCGCTTCATCCTGTATTCAGGGTCGTGGGGGGTGGGGCCTATCCCAGGGGGCTTAGGGCACGAGGCGGGGTGCACCCCCCTGGACAGGGTGCCAAACCATTGCACACACACACATACACTCACACACTCATCCACACAACACAGGTCATTTGGGAATGCCAATCAACCTAACCTACGTGTCTTTGGACTGTTGGAGGAAACCGGAGTACCCGGAGAAAACCCACCAAGCACGGGGAGAACATGCAAACTCCATGCACACAGAGACGGGAATCGAACCCGTTTTGGTTTAATTTTTGTCAAATAAATAACATCGAAAAAAGTTGGCAAATGTTGTTCAGCTGAGGTTGTATTTGCTGAATACTGAGACCCGCTAAGATCAGATGATTTTTATTATGCATTTTATACATGCATCTATACCTTAAAGGGGGTACTAACTTTTGCACATGACTGAGTGCTAAAGTGGCAGGTGTAGAGGCCACACCCTCAGCTGACTTGATGTTTTGTTTGTAAAATGAACTCTGATGGTATTTGTTAGTAAAAAAAACTGAGCAAATTATTTCATCCAAACTCAGACCGTCATGAGATGTCAGATTAATATTTAAAGCTGCTCACACACGACACATCTTATGATGAAATACATTAGAGATATTTTAAAAACAAGGATGAAGAGGGCGGTGCTGCTGCTGCGGTGGGCGAGGAGGGGGAGGAGGTGTGGGGTTATAAGCTGCTGTCCCACACCGAGTGGTCTATACACACACACACACACACACACACACACACACAGCACAGTTCTGCAGAGTGACTGAAAGAAGACAGGATTAATCTGATCTTGAAGAAGAGGAGAAGTTAGAGTGATGGCAGTAAACCCACAGCACCTGCACCTGGCTGAAGTCACTGCGGCTCACTTCATCACCGTGTGGGAACGCTACGACCGGCACGGTGAGTTCTGCGGCGACACACACACACACACACACACACACACACAGCAGCCACGCACCGGTCACTAACTTAATGTTAATACTTTAATAATGTATTCATGTGAGTCTGTAAAACTGGGTAAATCAAACTGTATATAAATAAACTACCAGGCAAAGTAGTTTTTCTTTTTCACAGTCGTACACCGATAGAAATGCTGAGCGTGTTTCTATAACTACAGGACTAAGCATAATAATAATAATAATAATAATAATAATGAATTATAGACCATTAAATACTTTTTATTTACAGGATTTTTTTCATTAATTAAGTTCGTCTCTCAGGACGCTGACTTTGCAGACACGGCAGAAATCCTTATCTTCCATGGACACGCCTGAGGAACTCAAAGTGGGAGATGAAATATTCATACATGTTGTGTGTGTGCGTGTGTGTGTGTGTGTGTGTGCACGCTTGTAATACGGAGCCCGTCAAGCGTGACTGATAAGAACGAAATCGAGTTCCTAAAGGTGGATTTAATTAGTTTGAGAGTATTTTATTATAGAGTGCATGATGAGTTGAGTGAAAGGCAGGGAATCCTCACATTCTACTAACATCTACTGTATAAACACTGAGAGTCGTAGTGAGTTAACCACAAGTCTCATGGTGATAATAACTGCACACGGATCACGGCTGTGATCACGAATTGGGAAATTCCGCAAAAGCCTTTTATTCTCCTTATGAATTGACAAATGATCTAAATGACACATTGAAGACGTTTGTCATTTAGTAAATATATTAATATTCATGTTGATGCAGCAGGTAATTGGAAGGGATCTGGGGATTTCCAGAATGGAAGAAGAAAGGTTTAACATGATAATTCCCTCATGTGTGGACCTTCTGATGGAAATATGAGACTTTCTTACAAATTTAGATTATGTATTAGTAATTGTCGTGCATGCTTATAAATATACTAATATATGATCTAAATAATTTCTGCTCTCTTAGGAAACGGTTTTATTAAAGGAAAGGACCTGGGGAATTTTTTCAGGGAGCTGGAGGCAGCGCTCAGGGGAACCAGCACGGTGAGTATCGACTGTAACACACTTCACACACAGGAATAGAACTGAAGTTTACACCACATCGTCTTTATTCTGATCTCTCGAAGTTTATCAGGCAACACTGAAGTGCACCGAGTTAGCATTTGCTGCCCAGGACTAGCATCACTCTTAATCCAAACCGTGTTGAAATGTTCCTTATCTCAATCCCATGTGCTTACAACAGAGCTAAACGCTATATTATCAGCCCTGATGGAGTATCTGACGGTTGGGAGGAAGACCTCTCTATAATGGGTTCCACCATCTTGTGAACTCTACTGTAAATAGTTCCCTTTTACAATTCCACAATCCCAGCTTCTATTAAAAGCATCTGCATTGGAAACCGTTTCCCGTTCTTGGTGTTACTCCACGTGAGTATTTCACTCGGAGGTCCCTGTGATAGACTCCAGGATAAGGGAAGTGAAAATGGATGGATGGATACTTGACAGTGATCCTCTGGCAGTGCTGGGAATGTGAACTTAATATCTGGTATTCGTGGTGTATCTGATGGTGTAAATCTTCATATTTGTGTTTTAAGGATTCTGCAAACGGAGCTCTGAAAGAGAAGATTCAGGACTTCTTGAAGAAATTTGAAAAGGACGCTGAGGAGAAGATTGAGATGTCCGAGGTACGACGTGACCGATTCTGAACTTTCCTGAGAAAGTTTCTAAATCTTATTAAACGTATGAGGTGAAACCACGATTTTAACCCCGCATGAATAAAACATTAAGGAAATCTCTGGCAATATCACACATGGCTCAGCTCCATTAAACAGGAGTGATTGTATAGATCGGACTTTATATTGTCGTTATTGATTTTCTTTCAGAACAGAGTACGGTATGGCTTTATAAATAAATGTGCACTGATGGGGTTCATATCATCCTGGCCATCTACTGTAAAGAAAACAAAGATTAAAGTATCGATCAGCAGTGAGCATCAGATGATGAATACAAACAGCGTTAGCGTTATGATATGGAGACGCTTTATTTTCTAGAGGAACAGGAAGGAGGACAAGCTACAGTACATGTGCATGACCACTGTGATCTACACAGACAAGTGTGTGACTGACACCGTGATGTTAGTATTATTGAGCTGTGCACTCAGATTAATACGCCTGTTAAAGGTACAGTAAATGTTACAGCAAAGGAAAATGTTTCATTGTTAGCGTATTTAATTATAATATAATATAATTAATATAATATAATATAATATAATATAATATAATATAATATAATATAATATAATATAATATAATATAATATAGATTTATATTCAGTGTAATGTTCTCTATGTATTGTTTGTGTGTAGCACTAAAAGCCTGGAATTACTAATAAAGTAAACTAACTGAAGAACCTGAAGAACAGCCCCATTAATAACACTGAGGCTTGGTGTCCCGTCGGCGGTTAAACGAGGCTAAGCAGTTACTCAGCCTGCAGTGCCCGGGGATATATACAGTGCTGTGAAAAAGTATTCAAAAATGTAAAAAAGATTTTTTATTAATTCATTAATTCATTCATTAATTTATTTCGCATATTTATTGCAAAAACATATATTTTAAATGATTGAGATCACAGAATATTTGGAACACTCTCTCTCTCTCTCTCTCTGGATGCCATTTCTGCCCCCAGTCTCTTTCTTATTAATAAATCATGAACACTGACCTTAACTTCTCCCAAAGTCTTAGAAATGTCTCTGTAACCCTTTCCAGACTGATACTTTGTTTCTCACTTGAACTTCTTACATACTGTTGCTTTTTGAGATCTTTTTAACCGTACTTCACTTAGTCACACAGGTTCTATTTAAGTGATTTCTTGATTCAGCAGGTCTGGCAGTTATCAGGCCTGGGTGTGGAAAGTAAAGTTTTTCCTTTAATAAATTATAATTTAAAAACTGTATTTACTCAGATTATCTTTGTATAATATAAAATTAGATTGATGATCTCAAGCATTTAAATGTGACAAAGATGCAAAAAAAAGGAAAACAGGAAGGGGCAAATACTTTTTCACGGCACTGTATAAATTGATTGTGTGCAAGTCTCTTGACTGTAACATGTGGGCAAGTTCAAGGGCTGATATTGTAACAAACTCGCTACTATTTATATTAAAACAACAGCTAGCCGTTAGCAGAAATCAGGAGTGACAGAGAACATTATGGCACTAGAAGTGCTTTCACCAAACAGACTGAGCTCATCTGTACGCTTTACTTAGCAAAACATGTCCATTAGAGATAACAGTTCACTACGAACATGAGATAGTAATCTAGCATCATTTAGCTTGTATTTTTGTTCATGCGGTCTAACTAGCACTCATTACATCATCAAACTAATCCTTATATTCTCAGTTGGACAGTCGATACTGGTCTGATCAATTATATTACTGTATAATATATTACTGTAAATCCCATATACATTTTGTGATTAAATAATAAAAATAATAATATAATATACTACTACCCACTCACCACTACGCCTGGATTAACAGCTTTTTACTCCAGTTTGTGAATTGGGGTCACTGGTTAAAGCAGATAGCGAGTGGACAGATGAGGTTACTGATGTGCAAAAACAAAACCCACTAATCCAGAAAGAGATTGCATGTCTCGCTCCACTTCCCTGTTTTTCCCTTCATCTCTCGTGCTCCACATGGATGCGTTTCCTCATGAGCGTGTCTCACACCGCCGTCCGGACCACCAACGCTGCACACCTTCAGTTATTCATTTATTTATTTATAACGCGTACTCGTCCAGTCAGGACTGATTATGAGTCCCAGTCCCAATACTGGAAGGGATGGGAGATATACAGGAAGCTAATCTCACGCCTTTTTTTAGGGGGGGGATTTTTTCCCCCCCAGATTTTCCCCTTAAATTTAGTCGTGTCCAATTCCTCCCCGTCACTAGGGGGCTCCCTCATTAGGGCTACTACTACCACTCAGTCAGGAGAGGCTGAAGACCGTACACAGACTGAGCTCACGTGAGCAGAGTTCTACTGAAGACTAGCATGTGTTTCCTCCAAACTACGTGACGCCAGCCGAACTGCTCGCTCACACACCGTTGGGGGCGACGTAAGGAGGAAAGCGCTAGCCGCCCCTTCCGCGTGCGCGAGCTCACAGACGCCCCTGATTGGCTGTAGAGCCGTGATTAATGTGGGAGCACTGAGTACCTCTCATCCCTCCCCCCTGAGAGAGCTCGGCCAATCAGCTCCCTCTAGACCTCCGGCTGCGAGAGGTTACAGCATCACCCGGGAATCGAACCAGCGATCTCCGGACTTTACCACTGCGCCACTCGGAGGCCACTTTCACTCTATTTTAACCAGAAACCGGTTTAAGACAGCGTGGGGAAACCTGTGGTGGGCGTTAGTGTTCATTTTCTTAGCTATGTTCAATTTTAGTCTTAGTCTCAGTCCCCGGATAAATGTCCCTAATAGTTTTCATCATATTTAGTCAATCTTATCATATTTTTTAGTCAAGTTTTAGTCAATGAAAACATAAGATTAGGGAGGAGTTATGTCTCTTCTCCATATCATCCCCACCTCCTCCTTCAACATAGGGTAAAGGTAGGATACTAGGATAAGGTAAGAGGAGACGATGGAGGAAGGGAAGTGTGTAGGAGAGGGTGAGTGTCAGGACTATAAGATAATTATACATTTATACTCTGTTTATATTCTCCACATTAATTCAGTGTCAGAGACGTTGTTAAGCATAATAACATATTTCAACATAATAAAATATTATACTGTATAATCAGCTTAGAGCATCTGGGGATTAGTGTAGGGAGTCACACACCCACACACACACACACACACGCACACACACACACGTCCTGATTTCCTTGCCACTGGACCTCCTGGTCTGTGATATAGATGAGACATTCAGGTGTCAGGACGTCACTGCAGGGTGTTTGTGTGAGTCTCTGGTGTCCCATCCATCAGGGCTGCCATGTGTTACAGGAATGCGGGATAAGATCGGGTGAGGACGTGCCAGGACCGACGGCAGGCTGTGTGACAGATGGGTTCGAGGCAGATTTTGTGAAGATTACGCTGTATTTGTACATTATTTGGTATTAATAATGTGATTCTGTTGAGGATTATAAGGGCTTGTGTTAAACCCCTGACCTTCCCCGTGATCCTGATCTATCTCCAATTTATCCGTGCATCATGGTGCAGGAACAGTTAACACACAGCGCAGTGTGTATCCATGTGGAAGCTGATGGGTTAAAGAGGGATTCAGATGTATGTTTAATGAACGAATCTGTAATTATAACGACGCTTGACATCTCACCACTATGATGGTGGTCTTACTTCGCTCCAGTGACCAGCGGCGTGTGTCCTCAGAGCCCTGGACATGTGTGTTAGGCTGAGTGAACATCATCACGTGAGCAGAGTTCTACTGAACGATCTACACGAGTGAAGCTCTTACTGTATAGAGGGAATATTCACGTGGAACCGCACGTGAGGTGACTGAGACTCAGGAGTCTATAAAAAGGGTAGAGAGGCAGCCGGAGAGCTTCACTAGAACATGAGGGAGAAATGAAGGCGTTATCAGCCTCTGTGAAGACCATGGAATGAGTGTCCTGAAGTTCTGCACCATCAGTGAATCTACGTGTA